>NC_051322.1:2612764-2817764 GCF_015220235.1 Choloepus didactylus | reverse complement strand
CTATTTTCTCAATTCCTTTTTATATCAGAAATATTCTCCTTTGGCTCTTTCCTTTACTTCTGTTGTGGTGAACTTGGTTTTCGAGATTTCCTTGAAATGCCACCTCCTCTCAGAGAATCTCTGAGACACCCGGGCTCCTTGGACACCCTGGGGGCATCCTGCTCCATGGTCCCCCAGCACTTTGGATGTATCTTTAATAACACTTTCCACAACACGCTGTGATTTTCATTCATGTCTGACTCTCTCACTCATCTACGAGCTCTTTGGGAGAATGGACTCTCTTTATTAATCTATCTAGTAGTTGAATATAGGAGAAGCACAAAAATGTTTATGAGAAAAAGAAAGAAAAGAAGGAAATAAAATCCTTCTAGTTTTGTGATACTAGAGAAAAATAAACAACTAAATGTTCTCATCTTTTTTTTTTCAGTTTTTGCCCATAACTATACTACTACATATACACCCAAAATTGATGTTATTGCCTAATATTTTTCAGTTAACAATGGTTGTATCATCTTCATAGTTATCTGTAATGCCTACATAGTATTTGATAGAATAGCATTTATTTAACTCTTTCCCAACTGTTGAATATTCAGGTTATTTCAAAGTTTTATCATTATAAGTTATTTTGAGGAGTTTCTTTTCCACACAGAACCTTTTCATTTTATTGAATTATTTCTTTGAAAAACTCTAGGATTGAGAATATTTAGATAAAAACCACTAGTAGTTTTGTTGAATAATGGTTAAGAACATGGGCTTTAGATTTAGACAGTCCTGCTTTTGAAATCTACTGTTTCCATTTACTTGCTTGGTGATACTAAATAAGACACTTAACCAAATTATATCTTGACCTCCTTACCTATATAAGCAGGATATTCATACCACCTCCACGGAAGTTTGTAACAATTAAAGGAAATGAGGTATGCAACTAATTTACCCAGTTCCTATGCTTCATAATGATTCAGAGAAATGTAGCTTTTAATAAGAAAGTACTTTACAAAAGGGCTCTGTTTATTACATGGCTGCTAGCAATCAGGGTACAACGTCACCCATCATTTCCCAGTACTATTGGTTATTTTTGGTCCTTATAGATAAAAAGATCCCCAACTTAATTGCACCAAGCAATTATATCACTTCATATAATGAATTGAAAACTCTTGGGTAGGTTTAGGAAACCGCATTTTTTTTTCACAAAATGTCTAAAAATTCTGAAGTTCTATCCAAATGGTATGTTTGTTGTGTCAGTCAGTCACTTCCAATTACACTTTTCAAAAGGGCAATTTAATAATGTTGAAACACCAATTCTAACATTTATAATAAAATCCCACATGTGCTTGGCACTTGACAATTCATGACATGGTTTTCCATTTTTTAGTTCATTTCATCCTCACAGCTGTCCTGTGAGGTTTTTTCTGCTGTTTGTTTGTTTGGTTGTTTGTTTGTTTGACAGGTGAGAATATTGAAGCCCAGAGGATAAAATGACTTTCCAAGGTCACTAGGTTTGAAAATGGTGCATTCAGCCCCTCAAAACCTTGTCCTCACACACTGATCTGGGGCTTGAGTAGAAAATCCAATAAATTGTATCAATTTTAGGCCCATTGTATCATGGAAAATTTGACTTTTTATTAACATAAAGAAAAGCTATTACATGCACAAGGAATCATTTAATATGCTTTTACAATTCATTTTAGAATGACAATAAGCTTGTTACAATGTGGAAAATGTTTGGAATATTATAGGTTGGGGTTGTTTCCACAACAATTAATGAAAAACACTATAGCCAGGTGCCTCTGCAAGGGGAAAGTGGCAAAAGTCTACCAAGACAAGAGAACTATAGCAAGATGCATTTGCTGTGCTTACATGAAATGCATTTTTTCTGCTAATTTCCCCTCACTCACTTCAAATGCATATTGCTAAAAAAAAAAAAAAATACATATTGCTACTGGGAGTTTCCTGTGGACACCATGTACAGCAAGATTACAGCAAGTCCAGTAACTGCGTTCTTCAAACACTTAGTTCTCACAGCTCTGTCCCATCCAACCCAGCAGCTCTATCTCCTTCCATATTAGGTCTCACTTGTATACTGCTTTTACTGCAGAGTTTTCTATTGAAATAAGCTACTTCTGACTCCCTCTCTGTTTAGTGTAAATTGCCACTTTATGTAACATAAAGATTATTTGAGATCCTGATCAGAGCAAACCCACGCCTGCCATGTTCAGCTGTGCTATGGAATTTCTTTTTGACCTTGAAAGCCCTGATTACTGCATCTGTAAAATGGGTGTATCTTCCAGCCAGTTTAACTTTCCACTGAATTTAGCCTCTTTGTGGATCCTGGATTCTGTTGCCTGTCCTAACAAGAATCCCCAATAAAGCAGACCCACATTCTAATTTTACTGGGGTGGAAGGCGGAGGGGAGGTGGCCTATCACAATGATGGCAGTGGGGATTTCTGTTTAATACATCTTGCATGCGGTATCTTTAGAGAGAATGCTAGTGACCAAATTTCCTTCATATGTCAGCCCGGTGTATCCAGACAATGAGAAATGTTATTGAGTGAAGTCCTTGAAGTGCCACAATAACCCCCATCTTCAAAAAAGCTACCAAATCTTATCACTGCACTGTATTTACTAAGGAACATGAGTGAGGTAATGCATTTTAGAAAGATCTCCAGTGTTGAGAAATTAAACCTAGGGATAATTTTTGCTGACTCAACTAACTAGAAAATTCAATGACCAAGTGTGCCCACTTTCTCTGGCATTTTGGTTTAGAAACGCATCAGTCTATTTGTTCATTCACTCGTTTATCTCTGAAGTCATCTCTTTTGTATCTTATTCGATGATTTCTGTTTCTCTGCTCTAATTTATTAATCCCTCCATCTTTTTGTCATGGTGTGTACATGCTGACAAAGCACTCGCTTTCTTGCCCAATTTTATAAACTGTTCAGCCGTGCCTTTATTCACTGTTTTCTTTCAATTAGGTATTCTTGTTAACCTCTGTATGCATTCAAAGTTACAGATTGCCATTGACACAGTATTAATTAAAGCATATAATTTATGACATTGGAGCTTGAAATTAATAAATGACAATACAATTACATGGTTTGCCTAATTGTCCTTCAGTAATATAAAGATTGACATTTGCTGCAACATTAGAAGCTAAAAGCACTCATAAACTCACAATAGCTCTGAAAGTAATCACAAGAGAATCTAAAGAAACCATCCCCATTTCAAGGGACAGAACAGGGCAGTTAAGTGGAAGGACAATTATCTTTTCTCTTTTTACTAACAGGTTGAATCTATGGGAGAAAAAGTTCATCTTGACAAGTGAAGAGTAGTTTTATCATATTTAATATGTGTCATACAAATCTTTGAATGAATTGTAAGTCAAGTCCCTTGTCCTTTGGGTGTCTTTAATTTCATCTTTGTCATTTTCTTTTATGTAGTTTCCCTGTCAACATTACTTTTCATGTCTTCAGGTTGAAGAAATTCTGTACATGTTTTGTTTCTGTCTGATCATCCTCAAATCTGGTAATTTGGCAAAGCGTCAACATCCATTTGATGTATATGTACTTTCGAGAATATATCCCAACACATCAAAATGAGTCACAGCTCGTGTTCATTGCTCATTCAAGGACTGCCTCCATCAAATAGAGCTTTCTCCTAAGCTTGGATGTGGCCTTCCTAAGGACATTCTCACTTCAGTGTTTGACTCGAAGGGGTCAGAGGGTGGCTCCCCAAGAAAGCAAATGGATACGGCACCCTAAGTGAGCTTACAAGGCCCAAGGAAAAGCACTGATTCCAAACTAAATTTATAATTAAAAAATTATGATTATTTGTACAGGTTTTAAGTTTAGAAATCAAGTAAGAATGATCTTTTTTCCTGATATTTAAAAAAGAGTATTGTATGGTGGGAAACTGATGGGAAATGTTAACAAAATATCAAAAAATATTTGTGGCAGTAGGTTTTATCATAAATACGGTAAATGTAGTCACAAAATACATGCTTATGTATTATGGGTGTGTGTGTGTTTGTTCAGTCTTGGAAAGGCATATGATATTGATTCTGGAACACAATGGTGTGGGACTGATTATGGCAACCATTCCCTAGAACTATTAGAAGCTTTCCCTAAAAATGTTCAAATAGACTTAAAAACAGAGAAGTGGATTGGTCTGGATTGAGTGCAGGAGTCAGGTTGTGTGGGCTCAAATCCTGGTTCTCCTGCTTTAGGGTCATCTTGGATGTGACCACCAAGGTCCCCAAAGAATTGTCCAGTGGAAAGTTTGGTTCCAGTTGAATTTATAAAGCATCATTTTCTTTTTCTACCAGTTTGTTAATGTGCATTTACTCTTACTGGATGAATAAATAATTCATTAATTCTCTTTAAACAAATAATTCAATACAAATTTGAATAAATATTATCATAAATAAACATGACAAACACATGAAAACTGATGTGGCATATCCACCTCTACATATTGACTTCAAAGAAATGAAAATATATGCCCACAAATGTTCAGGAATAAAAAAGAACAAACTACTGATAAATGCAGGAAAATGAATGTGTCTCAGAAACATCAGTCTGAGTGGAAACCCTTAGAAGAGTCGATACTGTTAGATTTCACCAAATGAAATTCTAAAGCAGACAAAACTCATTGTGATAGGAAAGAAAAGCAGGGCAGTATTTGTCCCTGTGGACGTGGAGGGTAGAGAATTTGAGGGATGAGAGTAGTATTATCACACTGATAGGGGTTTGAGTTACACAGGAGTGTGCATTTGCAAAACTCAGCACTTAAGATTTGCAAAGTCATCGTATATAAATTTTACAATTTACATCGAAATGCTTCAAAAATAAGATGGATAGAAGACAGTGATAAAGCAAGTGTAGTAAAATACTGGGTACAAGCTAGGAGGGTAGGGATAAGGGTATTTACTAGATTTGTTACTTTATTTGTGTTTTTGAAATTTTTTAAATAAGATGCTTGAATAAAAATATTAAAGCTATGAAAAATGACCTCTTCTTGAGGGAGGGGTTCTAATGGATCAGAGCATGAATCATTTATTTAAAATATGTCAACAGAGTCACTGCTGCCCCTGAAAATGTGAATTATCTTGATCTTGTGAATAGTTTTTGGGTATGTTTGATTTGTTATGACACCACAAAAAGGGAAGGAGTTACAAGTTTTTGCATACCCTTAAGAGGAAAACAAATAAATTATTCAGTTCTTCCAAATTCATTTTTCTTCTTTAAAACACTAACACTTTAATAGGCAAAGTACTTTTAAATTAGTTGGAATAGAACTTTACTTACTATAATTAAATTTGCCTTTCTATATTGTATGTGAACTAAAACGTATTGAGCTTTAGGCATCTTAAATCTTAACAAGAAACAAAAATCTATTGGAAGTCTCAAAGACAAGGAAGGAAGATCATCTATACAATGTAGTTATTTAATTTTTGCCTTTCTGACCTTTCAGTT
Organism: Choloepus didactylus; assembly: GCF_015220235.1. Taxonomy (NCBI): domain Eukaryota; kingdom Metazoa; phylum Chordata; class Mammalia; order Pilosa; family Megalonychidae; genus Choloepus; species Choloepus didactylus. The sequence goes on along the minus strand of NC_051322.1, from coordinate 2,812,292 downwards.
CTTAAATAATTTTAGTACTTAAGTTAAAAACAGATTTCCTTTGCTGAACTACATCTCCAATTTTCCCCAAACCAGCCTGACCCCTAAACTACATTCAGACGGGAAGCCCCGGGAGCGAGTGAGTGGGCGTGGCCGGAGCGTGCAGGTGAGTGGGCGTGGCCCGAGCTTTGTGGGTGAGTGGGCGTGGCCGGAGCTTGCGGGTGAGTGGGCGTGGCCGGAGCTTGCGGGTGAGTGGGCGTGGCCGGAGCTTGCGGGTGAGTCCTCACGGCCTCCCTTGGTGCTAGCTGGGCACAGGGGCCACATTTTGGGCAGCACGGGGTCACGGGGGCTGAAATGAAATCAACGAGATGTTCAATGAGAAGCTCCTTCCCAGCATCCCAAATACTACCGGAAGGAATGAGTCATGTGACACGCATCCTCCTGCCCGCCATCTTTGTGGAAACCATAATGAGCATGGGGAGCCTGCAGGTTGCAGGACCAGGAGGATACAAGTGTGGGCTTTATGCCTTCCAACTGCTGACAAAACAGAAATGCCAAGGTTTGTATATGTGCACACATTAAAGTGAATAACGAAATGAATGGGCACATTTGTATTAAAGAAATTAGTCCTTTCCCCTCTCCTTTCTATTCCCTCCCCCCTTTTTCAATCATTGTAGAAATTAAGAGAAACTTTTTAGAGGTGTAAATAGTGTCTTTCCAGTATATTCAAGAATATTTCCTCCCCTTACCTCCTGCCCTTCAAATTTAAACCAATTGTGTTCAGCAAATTGAGTTCAAACTTACTGACGAGAATACTCACACCATACACAAATTGACTTTTGTTTTTGTTTTTCTTTTTGCTGGTTTTGTTGTTGTTGTTGTTGTTCTGGTGCGCATAGAATCAAAATCTGTGCTAAAGAACCTAACAGAGAGGTTCTTCAGATGTTTCTTTCTTCCCAGGTGACTGTGAGTGTTACTCAGCAACTGCCATGTACAGTCTCACCCTTAACTCAAAGTGGTGTTTCAAAGAATTTCTTTCAGCCAAAACCCAGCTCCCTCCATGGGGTTTTGGGGCAAATAAGCTTTGCTGCAGCTTGTTGCATGAGCAGTGATTGTTCAGCCGCCCTAACAGCTAGGCACCCGGAAAGCAGCCCTGTGTGCCTGCCCCTGCCCACCTGCACCAGGTGAGGTCAAGGACCAAGGAAAGAAGACAGTGGGGGTAGTGACAATGAGAGCACCACAGACTGGAGACATCTATGGAGACTGGATTAAGGTGGGATGGAAAGGACAAAGAAATCTACTTGCCCTAAATCAGATTGATGCTTTTTGAAACAAACAGAATGAATGTGAACTCCTACAAGAAAAGATCCTGGAAATGATTTGCAGACTTAGTACAGTAAGTAATAAATGCATGTAGATTTTGAACAATTCAGACGTTCAGAATTTGGTGTTCTGTCCTTCAGAGAACAGAGAGAAGGATTTAGCTAGCTCGTGCTGGGGTGCTCTTGGTTCATCTCTCTGGGCTGAGCTAAGCTGGACCCAGCAAATGTCTGGAAGTGGTCCCCAGGCGGCTGTCCACTGCTTAGTGGAAACGCTAGGTTGACCACTCAAATGGGACGAGGCCCCTACCCCTGCCACCTGCTTCTATAAATTATATTATAGATCCCTAAAAGCCAGGTTGGATATTAGGTTTGGTTTCCTGGGAGCGACATCACTTACTGGATAAAGAACAAGAGAGAAAAAAAGAAAGAGGTCCTTTGAGTCATATGCAATTAAACTTTAAAGAAGGATCATTGAACCCTGTGATCCTTTTGAAAACTTAAAGCAAATGCTGACAACATTATTTTCTCCTAGCATTTTCAACTTCTACTGTTTCTAGGGAAAAATATTCACCCTGAAATTTGAATTGCTCTGGAGCCTCACAAAATAGAATCAAATTCTATTGAGTAAAATAAATGTTCATGACTATCCAGTCATACAGATGATCCAAATAAATGGTTCTCCTGTTGGCACTTGACTGTCAAGGGACAAAGAGAATAAGGTAATAAATGCAGAAAACTTTCTTACAAATGTATATGGAGGAATTCCATAGTGAGTATTTTTATCAATATCTATTTCAATATATTTACATCTTAATCCTTCTTATGGTTCCCAGGAAGAAGAAAGATCTAACAAAGAGAGCTTATTCTGTTAAAAAGTTTTAAAATTTGAAGGAACATTAGCACAACACAGTCGTTATCATCCATGATGGGAATCCTATTTTCCAGAGCTCCTTCCTTTCCTTCTTTCCTTCTTTCTTCCCTCCCTTCTGTTTTTTCTTTCTTTCCGCCTTCCTCCCCTCCTTTCCCCCTTCCATTTTCCCTCCTTCCCTCCTTCCCTCCCTCCCTCCCTTCCTCCTTTCTTTCATCCCTCCCTCCCTCCTGTAACTGAGAAGTTAGGATTTCAGGGATGGTTATGATTATTGAGTCATTATACAGATATTCCTTTTTTTAATTTCTAGTATATTAGAGTACACAGAGGGAAATACCTGAAATCTCTGAACTGTAATCCCACTGCCTAGGTCTCTGATAATTACTGTATGGTTTTTTTTGGCTAAAGCTGCCAGAACGTAATATACCAGAAATGGGTTGGCTTTTAACAAATGGGGATTTATTAAGTTACAAGTTACAATTCTATGGCCATGAAAATGTCCAAATTAAAGCAGCAGCAGGAGGATACCTTCTCTGAGGAAAGGCTGCTGGCGTCTGGGGCTCCTTTGTCAGACAGCAAGGCCCATGGCTGGTGTCTGCTGGTCCTTCGCTCCTGGGTTTCCATGCTTTCAGCTCCAGCTCTCTCTTAGCATCTCTGGGGCATTTGTCTCTCTGTCATCCTCATAGAGGACCCCAGTAAAGGGATTAAGACCCAGCCTGAGTCAAATCTCAATTGAACCAAAGTGTCCCACCCACAATAGGTCTGCTCCCACAGGGATGGATTAAAAGAACATGGCCTTTTGTGGGGTATATAACAGCTTCAAACCAGCACACTGTATAGCTATATAGCCTTTATCTTGTGACTATAAAAATCATGTAACTGGCCCCTACTTTTACCCCATTATCCTGTTTTTCAATTTATGTTCACCAAAGACAGCCTCTGATGTTTATTAATGAAAGGCCTTGAGTCAGCCCAAAACTAACTCACCGGAATTCCAAAACTAACTTGATAGACAAAGCTGGATCTAACCAAAATGGGCCTGCCTGACATGCACAGTAGCTTAGACTTTAACCTATAAGTGATGTATATCTCATTATAATACTAAAAATCATGCCTACCATCATATTAGGACTGCCATTTTCATACATATGTTGTGTGAGTAAACATGTATCAATCTGTGCCTGCTCAATAATTAGATCACCTTATCAAATCAAGGCATTGTGCTCATTATCCTAAAACCTGTCCATCTTTTGATACTATAAAACCATCGGAATTACTGCAGTTTGTGGGACACATTTTTAGGATGATAGGCCATCTCTCTCCTACTTTTCTCCTAGCAATAAACTCTTTCTCTCTTTGAAACCCTGGTGTCTCAGGAATTGGTCATTTGAGCACATTGGGCAAAGAACCCACCACTTTGATCGGTATCACTCCCTTCTTTATTTTTTCTCTCCTCCCTCCCTCCATCATTCCCCCCTTCCTTCCTCCCTCCCTTCGTCCTTCCTTCCTTCTTTCCTTTCTTTCCTTTCTCCCTCCCTCCCTCCTTCCCTCCTTCCTCCCTCCATCTTTCTTTCTTTCTTCAACACAAAGTGCAGCAATCAATACACCTTTGAAAAGACACACACACAAAAGGCAGAAACAGCTGCGAGCAGCCTTGTACTGAGACTGTAGTCCTGATGGATAACGCCGCTGTCATAACAGCAGGGATAATTTAAGGCTGGCACTTAGTAACGTGATAAATAGCTTGTCAGGCTGAGGCAGTGACAGAGTCAAGCAAAACTGCCCATGACAAGTTCTGAAATATTAATCTCCTGTTAGACGGTGACAGTGCTGGAAGGCAGAGGTGTGGGACGGTGCACTGGAGAAACACTCAAATGTAAATAATTGTGGTGTGATTTTGGACACAAAGTTGTTATTATTATTTTGCTTAAAAATATTTTGTCTGTGAAGCAATGTCTCAAAGGTCAAAATAGAGTTCCATTTTATAAAATGCGATTGAATCTTTTAAATGGCTGAAGAAATGTGATCCTTAAGGCCATTCAACTTGGCCTACATTTTTTCTTCCTCCCTCAAATTTGCTTCTACTTATCAAAATTTGACTTAAATTAAATATTTTAGATTCTCTTATTATAGAGGCAAAGTGATAAACTATCTTTTTTTTTCCTAATAATAACTTCAGACTTTAAAAAGGACATATAGACTTTAATATATAAGAAAATTAATAAAAAAATCTTTATGGTCTACTACAACAAATGATAGACATGAATTTCCATTTTATCAATTTTAATGTGACATTGACAGTTAATGTGAACATATTGGTTTTTATCTCATATATGTGTAAGTGTAATTATCACACAAGGAACCCAAACTTTACCTATTATTATAGAGAGACAAAGTGATAAACCATCTCTTTTTTCCTACTAATAACTTTAGACTTTTGAGAATTGTAAGGAGAAAGAGAGTAAGAATAGTATCAAGGGGGAAAGTAATTAAAACAAAGTTGTTTATATTCTGCTTTTCCTACAAAAGGGATTGAAATGACTTACAAGAAAATGTATGATAAAAATTGAAATATACAAGTAAGCATGTAAATTAAAATGGGGAAAGAAGAGTTTCTTTTCCTACATATTTTTCTTATATATGTATAATGTTTTGTCTTCCTCCGTGAAGACATTTGAAGCACTGCACATGAATATTTAGAAATACTACAAGGAAATAAATGGTAGGGAAAGGAGAGTTCCCGCTGGGAGAAAGCCCAGCAGACTTCTTGCAGGGAATTTTCGGGTACAAGAATGTCTGCGGTGGATTTGATCTGCGTCACAGCCAGGAGCCCCAAGAGCTGCATCTTAGCACCAGCACTTAGCCGGTGGCTGCAGCCTCACAAATTAACTGTTTACCTTGGCTAAGGAAAAATGTCTAACGTACTTCTGCCGGTTACTTGTATCTCATGCCATTTTAAATATCAGGAAATGAGCGGAACTCCAGGTAAAGCAGATTTCTTTAAGGGTCATTTCCGATCGTTTCCTGAGTTCCTGCGCTCTGCCCTCGGAGGCTTTCTCGCCTGGTGCCTGGGCGCCCTCGGCTCACACCTGCGCGGCGAGCTGCGGGACAAGTTATTCAGGAGGAAAAGTAGCAGAGAAGAAAAATGGTGCGTTACCCTTAGACATATGGTATCTGCCTATGAGTACAGTAATGTCCTAAAGTGTCTGCCTTCCACAGGGCTGCGTTAGACGTGGCTTTGCGCTGCCCTTCTAAGGACCCCTGCCAAGCAGGGCAGAGGCTCCCCCACCTTCTAACTCAGATACCTGCTGCTCACATCCGGGGTGCCTGGTCCTGGTTCAATTTCCGAAATGTAGATGGGATAAAATAAAATTTCAGAATATGGGCTAATTATCGGTATTGAGGGAATTCAACGCGTGATTCGCCTTTTCGTGTTTTGCACAGCACTTGATTCCACCGATCGCCGCGGGACTGACTCGGCTCCCGAGGCGCCCATTTCCCGACGTGACTGACAGGGGTGCTGCTTCTCTAAGTACCAATTGACCTAGGTGGATGCGATTACCATAAACGGAGGGTCCTAGGAGAACTCGGAGTGTTAAAATGGTCTGCAGCGCCGAGTGTGAGAGCAGCAGTCGAATTCCTCTTTGAGCCTCTTTTCATCCCAGAGACGGCATTTTCCAGCAGTGTCTTAGCAACGGCACCGAGGGAGCCCGGAGCCGAGCCAGTGTGGGCACAAGGGCGCCCTAGGAGGTCTCACCTGGTTCGGGGAGTGATTGCCTCTGATCAGCGCGCGCAGCAACCCCAGGCCATCCGGCGCCCTCGGATGCTGCAGAAGGCGGGAGAGGATGCCGGGCGGGGCCTGGAGACGTGTCTCTGACCCTTTTGTAAGGGCAAAGAGTTCATTTCGCCGCGAAGCTGGTGTACCGACAGGGTTGTTTGCCAGTAAGAGCACAGCATATCTAAGATGTCTGGGGTTTGTTGGAGAGGATGATTTTGAATTTTGTTTCCAAGACTTAATCGACAAGTCAAATTATGGAAATAATCACAAAAACAAAGATTGGGGACTTCAAATAGGTATCTTTGAAAAGAACATACACTTGCCTAGGTTTTAGATTTCCCCCTCTTTCTGATTAAGAGGAAGACATGCTGGAGACCAGTTTTCTACCAAGTCTGTCGCAGAGTGCAGTGAAATGCTGGATGGGACCCGGAAGAGAAGCATGGCCCACTTTTGGCTCGGTCACGGGCAATCCCTGAAACGTGTGTTTGGGGGGTTTTGTAGCAGGAACTCGGAGTCCAACTGCAGGGAAGTTACAGTTGTAGGTAAACGTGTCTTGACTCTTGTATGAAGTTCTCTACCTCTGATAGATATGTATGTCATTCAAAGCCAGAAGCTGATAAAGCAAATGAAAAATGAGACTGTTGTATCGACTTGTCAAATGATTTCACTGCAAGGGAAGATTTGGATGTGAGATGAAGGAGTAGGTTTCCAAATCACCCATTCGGCTGATATTAACTGTCCCTGATCTAGGAAGCTGGCACAAATAATTCTGTCAAAAGATTTACTGTGCAACATTAGATGCTATTTACTGATAAATGATGGGGCTCTTCATTAGCTAATGTTGAAAAATCATGGTAGACGTAACAGAATTATTAGGGCTTGTATAGAAATCCTATTCTATAATGAGTTATTACTTGAAAATAATAGCAGCAATACGTTACAATTAAGAGCTTTAAAGAGGAGCTTTCCAACAGGAAGATGTCAGCATTGGAGTGACCCTGAACCACAGCTCATTACCCACGAATTTCACTGCCTGCCATCCATCAAAACTCTACCCTCATTAACTAATTAAAGAAAACAACAAAGTTGCAGGGGTCTGCATCACTCTGAGTTACAGTGAGTTACAAACCAGGAGGGAGCCACCTGACCACGGAGGACGGCCTTTTTCCGGGCTGCGCTGATGCCAGGGGCGGTTTTGCACCGCGGGCCTCATTTCTTGCGGCGTAGGCAGATATTCATGAGGTGAGGAGTTGGGTAATGCTCCGGAAACATACACCCTGGCTCGGCCTCCTATTCAGGTTCCTCTTCATAAACAGCTTGATTAAATGAAATGCAATTAGCCATACTTTCACAAGACCTTAATTTCTGTGCACCAATTGATTCTTATTTTTGCTTGGCTTTGGGTTACTCCTCTTGGAAAAGTAAAAGCAACAAAAAAAAAAGTGTAGATGCGCAAGCCCGATGGGAAATACATGATGAGGCTCAGAATCACATTTCTATTAAGAAAGGCCGTAGTATCCTCAGGCATACAATTAAGGATCAAAATTTTGCATCAGGGATTATTTATATCTAAACATTCCACACTTGAGCCCCAAATGGGGCTTAGCTGGATTGTTCCAAATCACTCCAACTTTCCAGAGCGTAAACATACATTCATACTTATGAGCACTGAATTTACCTACCAGCTACTGCTTTTTTGGCACCCACCAACAGCTCTGCACAATCCTAACTGGCCATGCAAACCCACTGCATGTCCAGCATCTCCATTCGGTTGGAAGAAGTGGCATGTTGAGGCCAGGGAGCAGATCAGGCTCAGGGAGGTGAAGAGACCTCCCCAGGTCAGGTGCCCACGAGAGCAGGGCCTGGGGATCTGGACCAGACCAGGCTGGGAAGCCCTGCTCTTTTGTCTAAGTGACACCACTGTCTGCCCACGTTGTTAACTATTTGCTGTGTAATCGCTGACTGGCCTCCGTGCGTTCATTGTCGGACAGAATTGAATGTTGTAACTGAAGACACAAGCTCTGAATTCACCCAGGAAGCACTGATGGTTTCTCTTGTCTGAATTATAATTGCAGCCAGTGTGGGTACTTGTGTGTAGTCACCAGAGAATCCAGGGAAAAGATGTCGATGGCTCTCATGAGATAATATATTTTTCCTTGGTTCACCTTGAAGTGATTTGACAAGGGTAGTGTGTTTGTCCTGTTTAGAATGATTGGAACCTGCATGTAGACTTCTAAATTGATTTGATTCCCAATACCTTTATCTTAAAATGTTTAGAAATAGGAAAGTTTTATGATTTATTACTGAAAGTCACACAATCTCTTAGTGACATATGCCAGCTAACTTCTTCCTCCAAGTTGCTTTTCATGCACTTGCAGTTGTTTGGTATTTTAATCACTTTTCAAACAGTGAAAATCAACTTTTGTTACTAAATTGATGCTTAGAATCGAATACAGGGATTTTTATCATTCACTTGGAAAGTAGATGCTGCATAATAGAAATGTGCTGTGTCCTCTATTTGCTTTTCATAATGTTGTTATAAAAGAAATAAAAATCATAGGAGACCAGTTGAAAGAGTACCAGGATGTACAGAATTCTAACAGCATCTTTATGTTAAAATGCAGTATATCTTGAATTAGTAGGCACTGCTTAATGTAGTTGGTCTATTAACTGTCCAAAATAAATTAGTAAGTAGGAATTACGTATTTTCTTCTTTAAATTTGGGCTTTCTGGTGAGGCATACTAACCTTGCCTACCTATTTATTGAGGAAAAGAGCTGCACTACATCTCCTGGTAAGTATTCCCTGTGCAGCTTGCCAAAGATTGTATTAAATTTAGGCTAATATAGGGTAATAATTAAAAACATATATTGCTTCCTCAGCACAATTCCTCAAAGTTAAAATTATTTAATTTTATTTGTTTCTCCTAAAGGATGGAAATAGATGTTTTGAAGAGATAGGTTTCTTGATTTGCTGAAATTTTGCTATATTTGAGGTTGAATCGTCTTCAAACAGAAGGAAATACAGTTGTATGTGCCAAAGGGCCAATTTGAGCTCAAGGTATTGGATATCAACACCATTGGAGCAGAGCAGCTGCCAGGAAGAGTTCTCCATTTCTGAGCAGTTGAAAAACTCTGGAACTCGGCCTGGAGATGCTGGGTAGACTTCTGCTTCAGAAGGGCCAGCAGCCACGGAGAGGGCCCCAGCTGTAGGAAGAGCTTTGCTTTGATTATCGCCCACCACATTTGTTGAGGAAAAAATAAATTAATGACAAATTATATTAAAAACAAGTGAATTTAAAGCTCAGTTATGAAGCAATTTCACTGAATTTAATAGGGGCATAAATTATCAGGAAATCTGGCTTTTTTTGGGGAGGGGGGGTTATGTGTGACAGAAAAAGCAGTGAGAGCGCGGAATGGAAAGAGGAGGGCTAAGGAGTGGGCGAGAAAATCCTCCGGGCTGCCTGGCGCTGGCTCTTGCCGCGGGACGGTGGGGTCTGGGTGGATGAGGAGCCGAGGCCTTGGGCAGAAGCTGGTGCTGCCAGAATTCACTTCACCCCTGCCTTCACATTTTCAAATGAGGTCTCGCTAGAAATGTGAACCTTCCTCTGCCCCCTTCCCAGGTGGCCACTTAGGTCCACGTCTACAAGGGGCGGCCTGACGGGCAAGAACGTGCAGCCCACGGCTGTCTTGCAGATCGCGCCCTGAACCAACGGGTTGTGGTATCCTGACGCCCTTCTTCGACTGCGGAGATCTGCGCTGATGGTAAGAAATTGGATTCAATAGATGTGGCCGAAAGACCATCGTCTGTTCTCCGAATTCTCTGGTGGACCTTGCCACTCTATGATTAGCTTAAAACGGTTTGATACTTGCTGTGTGCTAATCTAATGCACTGCGTTTATTGATGGCGGGCGTAGCCACTGTGTTTAACTAGACAGATAACACAAACTCAGTCTTTTACAGCAGCATCTGGTTAATATAATATGGTCCCATAATTCATTTTTAACTCCCCTAATTGCTCCAGTCATCCCGTCATTACAAATATTAGGTATCTGGAGGAAGGAACAGTAACTCTGCCGTCTAGACTTGGGATGCCGGCGCGGGGGTAGTCCGTGCTAATCTAATTACCGAGCTAGCAGAGCCGAACGGCTGCAAACCCTCATACTCAGCATCCCCAAGTCAGGTCCCAGCAGATGTGTGTGAAATTAATTTCCTCCGGTGTAACCAGAGACTCTCTGTTATGCAATTTCCATTTCACAGATGATAACCTATTATCACTTTATTCAAGGAAAATGTGTTAATAGCCACAAGGAAAATTGAATTATTCATATTTGCTCATTTCTATTCTGCAGCGGGCTCTTCTCTTTTCATGCACCGGGAGAAGGCTAATGTAAACATGACCAGATCCTTGTAAATTGGCTTTAGAAGAGGCTGTTAGCATCCTGCCTGGGGACTGCTCCGGGAGGGGGTAATGGCTGATCCTGGTGAAGTGCAGCATGTGGAGGGCTGGCTGCTACCAGGTGGCGACGGGAGCGCACGGCAGCCGGGTCAGCCTCCTCAGCTGCTGGCTGGCAACTCGAGCAGCCTTGGAACACAGTCGGCAGGGAAAGCAAACACTGTGTAACAAGTGGCTGCAGCACCCGCAGCCTGAAGTCCTCGGGGAGGACCACTCCAGAAAGGACCGGGAGCTCTGTGGGAGGGGCGGAGCGCACCCAGCAGGTGAGGATGAGCGCAGACCCCGGCCCCCACCTCGCTGCCCGCTCCTTCCCCCTTGGGGGGACGGGGTTTCAGTGATAACCGAAGAGAAGTAGCACCTTTTTGTACAAACAGCTTTGGACTGGGGATTCAGAAACCTACAGAAGCCTCACTTAACCCTTCGGCACAGCCACTCCTAACGTTTCCTCCCAGCTCTAGCCTTGTGTGGTCTGTTCTTTTATCCTTGTAGCTAGTTACAGGGCAGCGGTTGAAAGCTGCTCAGATGTTAGCCTCTTTCTGCTGCCTATAGCAGACGGGGAGGGGTTCTTCTCCTTCCCCGACTGCAGGGTCTTCCCCAAGTGCTGCCAACTGGCAAGGGTCTTAGGTCTCCAAAAGGAATGGCAAGGACACACTCCAGCCCAAGTTCCATGTATTTTCTGGCTGACTTGGCTTTTGGTTGAAGTCGCCCTGTCTTCCTGCCATGTGGAGCCCAGGGGGAAGGCAAAATCCACCCGCCCCTCACACCCTGGGAGCCAGCTGGGAAGAGCCTGAGGGGTGTCCTGCAGCCTCTCCTGTCCCAGTCAAACCCTAAAGCTGTTTCCCCCAGAGCCCTCTGGGCTCGTGTGTCCTTCCTTCACCCACTTTGCAAATGCCCAACACCCTTTCCTCAAGAAGGGGGTGCAATGGGGCCTGTTAAAATACCTGCCCAGGTGGTTCCCCGAAGCTCCATCATCAGGAGGGAGAGAGGGTGATGGGTGGGTGTGTGGGAAAGCACCTGTGGACAGCAATAAGGATCTGGGTGGCCACTCAGAGACTTGGGGCTCTGGAATGTACCTTCCAGACAATGAAAATGGTGACAAACATCATTTAAAAAAATGAAGAAGGCAGTGGTTTGAAACATTGGCTTTGGGTTCAAACCTGCCTGACTCTGAATTCTACCTCTTCATTTACCAGATCTAGATTGTAGGCCAATGGTTTAAGCACTTCCTGCTTTAGTTATCTTGTCTAGAAAATGGGGCTGATAATACTGCTTAAACTCACTTATTCAATTGAGCTTTGTGTGCTTTCCTGTTCTGTGCTGGGAGATGATGTGGAAGTAGACGCAGACCACCCAAACAAGAACAAGCAAAGGCTATTTATTCAGAGCTTGCTATGGCAAGGGGTCAGCCATCAGCTGTATTTGTCAGAGAATCAAAGGCAGGCAGGGGAGGGGAAAAGCTTTAAGAGGAAAAAAGGCTTATGGTATGCCCGGATTGGAGGTTGTTGGCATGGGGGGCTGGAGGTGGGCTGACTAGAAGGGAGGCATCCCGTAGGTGGCTAGGGGGGCAGATTTGACCTTCTCTGGTTGGTCTTAAGTAGAAAGGGGGAAAGGGGGAGGGCGAAAATTAGGTACACTGTTGGATCTCAAGGGAATCCTGGCTGCATTGGGCTGATTGCTCCAGAGGCTGTCGTTTGATTTCCTGAGCTGGTTGGTGGAGATTGAGGGGCAGAGTTCTGTGCTTATGTAATCTGGACATTGTTCCTTTTATGTTCAGTGTCTCATGGATAAGTCCCCTGGCTTCAGGAAGTTTACATTCCTTACACGGAGAGAGATAGTAAATGAACAAACGAGGTAAGATAATTTCAGCATGGGAAGGGTGCTATGAAGGAAACTAATAATGTGATTTAATAGACTGCCTGGTGGGACAGCTTGGGAGAAAATCTATCAAAGTATCCTTAGCATAAGTTTTATTTAAAAATTCCCAGAATGAGAAGCCTTTGAAGAAGCTTTCTAACTTGGGGAAAGAGGTGAAATGCTCATGGGCTTTAATGGGAGGATGTCCAAGAAAGGTCAATGAGTTCAGGGAAAAGTAGATCGAGAATGGAAGATGGAGGATTTCTTCTTGGCAATTCGCAGCCTGTGTTTGGGTGATTTTATGTAGTTGACTAAAATAGATATCTAAAGCATAATATGTTCTATTGCTTGCATTTGTTTTTAATATTAAATATTTTAAATCCACAGTTTACTGATGGTTCAGGCTTTTATTTGGACATATGAAGCAAATTACTGGTAATTACAGTATAAAATAAACCGATAAATTGAAGGTCCCTAACACATTACCCAACATGTTTTAAATTAAATTTTTTTTTAATACTGAGATGATTATAAATTCACATGCAGTAATAGTGATATTGCATTGTGGGTTTAATATGCAGTCCCTTAAGGACTATTAATGTTGAACACATTTTCATATGTTTATTTGCCATATGTATCTCCTCTTTGTTGAAATGTATATTCATATCTTACATTCATTTTCTAATTGGATTTATTTTTATTATTTTTGCTGCAGAGTAAAATAATATATATTATTTATATATTATATTTTAAACTAGTATTATATAATATACTGGTATTAGGTACTAGTATAGATACTGGTTGTTTGTCAGATATGACGGTTTGCAAATATTTTTTCCTAATCGATTACTTGTCTTTTCATCCTCCAGTCAGGGACTTTCTCAGAAGCAAGTCTTACATTTTGATAGTGTCCCATTTATCAATTTTCCTTGTATGGCTAATGCTTTTGGTACCAAGTCAAAGAACTAACTATACATCCCACAGATTTTTACATTATTTTTTCTAAACATTTTGTATTTTTATGTTTTACATTTATGTCTAAGATACATTTTGAGTTATCTTTTGTATAAGGTATGAGATTTAGAAGCAGGGATTATTTTGTGTTTTTGTTTTGTTTTGCTTTGTTTTCCTTCATGGATGTCCCTTTAGCACAAGACAAGACACGCTTCCTTAAATTTAATTATTTTTTTCACCTTCTCAAATCTCAGTGGAGCATATTTGTGTGGGTGGGTCTACTTCTGGAATTTTTATTCTGTTCCACTGAGCTGTGTGTCTGTCCCTCCTCAAAACCAAAGTTAATTACTGTAGCTGTATAATAAGCCTTGAAACCAGGTAGAGTGGGTGCTCTGACTTTATTCATCTTTTAAAGGACTGTTTTAGTTATTTTAGGACTGGTGCCTTTCCTTATAACTTTTAGAAGACTATCTATGCCTACGAAAAATCTTGCTGGGACTTGAAAGGGATTGCATTAATCCTGTAAGACAGTTTGGGGGAAATTTACCTTTCTCTAGGTTGAGTCTCTAATCCATGAATGCAGTGTCTTGCATTTGCTTAGATTTTTGATTTCTCCAATTAGCATTTTATAATTTCATCCTACAGATTCTACACATGTTTTGTTACATTTATGCATAAGTATTTCATTTTGGAAGTGATTATATATGGTATTTGTTTTAAATTTACTTGCTACACATTCACTGTTAGCATGCAGAAATGTGATTGATTTTTATATGCTGAGCTTTTATCCTGAAACTTTAAGAAATCAGTTAACTACTTTGTTCCGGTTTGCTAATGCTGCCAGAATGCAAAACACAAGAAATGGATTGGCTTTTATAAAGGGAGTTTATTTGGTTACAAATTTACAGTTCTGTGGCCATAGAAGTGTCCAAACTGAGGCATCAGCAAGACGACACCTTCACTGAAGAATGGTCTATGGTGTCTGGAACACCTCTGTCTGCTAGGAAGGCACAAGTGGCTGGTGTCTGCTTGTCCTTTGCTCCTGGGTTGCTGTGCTTTCAGCCTCTAGAAATTCCAGTGGCTTTCTCTCTAAGCATCTGGGCATCCTCTCTTAGCTTCTCCAGGGCAAACTCTGGTTTCGTGTCTTAGCTTAGCATTTCCAAATGTCCTTCTGTCCACAACTCCAAGCATCTCTAGGCATCAGCTCCCAAGCATCTCTCCAAAAGTCTCTCATCTGCTCTGAGCTCCTTCTGTCTGTGAGCTCTCTTATAGGACCTCAGTGATTTAATTAAGACCCACCCTGAATGGGCAGGGTTCACAGCTCCATGAAGATAATTTAATCAAGTGTTTCCACCCTAATCAACAGACTAATCAGTCTGCCCCCACAAGATTGCATTAAAGAATATGGCTTTTTGGGGAACATAATATATCTAAACTGGCACATACTTCTAGGAAATTGTTTTGTTTTGTTTTTTTTTTTTTTTTTTGGTTGATTTTTTATGTGTGTATACATTTAGGTTCATTATGTCTTCTTGGTGGATCCATTTAGCATTAAGTATTGCTACTCTATGCTTCTAATAATTTTCTTTCTGCTAACATCTTTCTTTTTCTTCTATCAGTATAGCCATGTCTTATGTTTTGCATGTGTGTATTTGCATGGTATATCTGTTTCTACCAATTTACTTTAAATTATCGTCGTTGAATTTGATTTGAGTTTCTTGTAAGAGTATATAACATTGGGTTATTATTTGTTTGTCTTATTTTTTAATCCACTCTGACAATTGCTGCCTTTTAATTGGCATATTTACACTACCTTTAAGATAATTATTGATTTGTTATGTCTTAAGTGTTCTACTTTACCATTTGTTTCTGTTTGGGCCCCTGTTTCTTTTCCCTTTGTTTCTCTTTTATTGCCTCCCTATGTGTTATTTATACATTATTTAGGATTCCAATTTGATTTGTTTATAGTATTTTCAATTTTATCACTTTGTACAATTTTCTTAATTATTGCCATGGGTATTGCATTATTCCTACATTTTGCCAATTTGAGTGAAGCACATTAACCTCACCTTCATCCATGTTCCTTTACTGTCCCCACTTTTTGAATATTGTTTTCTTGAATATCAGATAGTGTAATAATATTGGGGCAGTCATCAAATATGATTAAGAAAATGCACAAGAAGGGCAGTATATTGCATGCGCCCATATTTCTTTTCTTTCTTTATTGTTTCTTCCTCCCTGATGCTCTGTGATTCCTTCTTTTATCACCATCTTTGTTTTCAGAAATTCCTTTAGCTATTTTTAAGGATAGGTCTGCTAGCAACAAATTCTGTTAGTTTTACTCATCATAGAATATCTTTCTTTTCTCTTTATTCCTGAAGGACAGTTCTGCTTGGAATATAATTCATGGATGATAAGAGTTGTTTTCTGCCAGCCCTTGCAAAATGCTCCACTTCCTCCTGGCACCCATGGTTTCAGTTAAGAAATCTGCTGTAATTTGAATTGGCGTGCTTCTTTCTGGGTGCTTTCAAATTTGTTAATTTTCAGAAGATTTCAGAAGTTTAATTATGATGTATCAGTTTGGATTTATTTGGTTTTATCCTGTTTGGAATTTGCTCAGCCTTTTGAATCTATAGGTATAGCCTCTTGCCAAATATGGAGTTTTTCAGTTATTATTTCTTCAAATACTCTTTCAGCTTCACTCTCTACTCTCTTCTCCTCTTTTTCTGGGACTCTTATGATACAAATTGGATCATATGTTATTGTCCCAGAGATCCTTGGGGCTTTGTTAACTTTTTTATTCTATTTTATCTCCAACTTTCAGATTGGGTAGTTTCTATTGATCTGTCATCTCCACTCTGCTATTGAGCCCACCCAGAGAGCATTTTTCACCCCAAAATTTCTGTTATTATATTTTTCAGTTCTATAATTTCCATTTGATTCTTTACTATGCCTTTTGTTTATTTGCTGATATTTTCTTTTTTCCCTTTGTTTCAAGACAATTTGTAATTCTTAATTTAAGCATTTTTATCATAGTTCTTTTAAAATCCTTGTCCGTTAATTTCAACATATGATTCATCTTGGTGCTGGCATAAGTTGATTGTCCTTTCTCATTCAAGTTGTGACTTTCTTGGCTCTTAACATGACAAGTGCTCTTCAATTATAGCCTGCACATTTTGCCTATTACGTTAGGAGACTGCAGGTATTGTTTATAACTTTAATTTTAGCAGGAAATCTCCATGCACTGGTTTAACATTCAGATCCTGGCCTAATTTTGTGAGCTGTGATACCAATCACAATTTATGTTTCAGAGCCTTTGCAGTTCTCCATTGTGCTCTTAGTTTGTCTAGTCTTCTGGATGCCACTCAGATTTGCTGGTTATCCCCAGGTGGTCCTGTGCCTCTCCTGGGTGGGCGAAGGGACTCTTCCACCTGTATGAGGAAGGCCACTCCCCAGGCTGGGCACCATGTTGCATCAGGTCCCCCTGGGTTGGTGTCCCCCACCCCTGTCCAGGTCCTCTAGTTGGGGGTGGGGAGTCTCAGGCCTGGGGGGCAGGGGCTGCTTGCCCAGCTGGATGGCTTGCTGTGACACCATGAGCTCTGCCACTGCCCTGTCCCTGACAGTCCAGGAGGAAGGACGTGCTTGGGCTGCTTTCTGTGACTATGGCCCAACACATTTTGAGTTAATACTTTAAAAAGTATTTTTCTCTTGTTACTTAGAGCAACAAAACAAAACTAGTTTCCCAAGTTAATGTTATTTAGTATCTCATAAATCCTTCCCTTGCTTTGTTGGTGACCCTAAGAAAACTTTCATCTATTCAAAAATAATTAACAAAATGAACTTGCTAATTGGCCCAGACTCTTTTCCTCCTAATCCAACAGTTTTCCACACCTGGCTGCAAATTCTTTTACCTAGAAAACCTTTATAAACCAAAAAACTCTCTGACTCTACAGACTGCATGGATTCATCTTTCCATGGTGGGATTGAAGGATAGCTTTCAAAGCTTTCCAGAGTATTTGGACAGACTCAGCCTTCTAGGGAACTACTGTATACACAAATATAGTGTCTTAAAAACCACACTTCCCAATTTAAGCTCCTCTGCTCAGGTCAGTTCACGTTAAGTGGTTATAAAGTACTTTCAAAGGCCAATGGACACTGCTAAACTCAAATTCATATTACCCAGGAACAGACTAGCCATCTGTAGATTAGCTAATTAATTGTTTTAGAGTCGAAACAAATGCTAAGGTCCTTGGGTGGTGGGGCAACAACTGGCAACTTGCCCCAAGTCAGAACGGCACAGACGTCGAGGGGCACAGAGGGGAAGGAAGAAGCGAGGGGACCTGTGTGCCTGGAGGCTGCAGCCTGGTGCTGCCGCCTGGAGAAATGAATGTGCTGTGTGGGCTGATGCAGCAGGACCGTGGTCACAGCTCTATGACCCGTCTGAGTTCAGATGCTGTGTGGGAAACTTTCCTTTCCCCATATCTTTCATGGGGTGATGGAGGGCTTTTACGTGTCCTGGGTCATTGAAAGGAATATCCCTGTTCAGGTGGCACGTAGCAAAGCGCTGGAGCAGGGGAGGGTGTCACCAGTGCTGGCGGAGGGGCCACAGGCCCTGAGCAGCAGCAGTTGTGGGGAACCCTCTGCAGAGAGCAGTGTGGGGGGAGCCTCAGCGCCTGCCCTCCTGTCAGCACATCCGCAGGTCTCTGCCTTGCGCTCATGCTCTGACGCTGGTAACAGAGGGTCTGGGCAAGCTCGACCTACTGACTCTCCTCTGACCCACGTGAGCCCCCAGAGTGAGTTCAGTCTGTCCCTTCTCAGCCCCTCCAGAGCCCTTCCCCAGTCACCAAGTTCCCTCTCCACCTTCCAGTCCAGTTGTCCTCCATTTGCTTTCCCTGGGGCTGGGGAGTTTGGGTTTTACCCTTTCCTTTGTAGTCAAGTGTTTTGAATAATAATACAGGTCCTGCTTCAATATGGGGAGCTCAGTTTTGAAGTTCAAGGGCATTTCCTTCTCTCAACAAATCTGGATTTGTCTTTCAAATGCTTGTTTCTCATGAAGACTTCAAGAGTCTGAGGAGAAAAGAGAAAGGACCATTGACTCCACCCATTCCTCCCGCAAAGTGCTCTAAGCGTCCCAGTGTCCTCACAGCAACACGGCTTCAGGCTCTGTGTGACACACAGAGTAAAGCAAGCACCTGAGACGGTCCGGGGTGCCCTGCTGCCTCCCGCCTGCACAGTCTGGGTACGGCGTGGAGGGGAGAGCAGCACGAGGGGCTGTGGACATTCGGAGTGCCTAGGGGAGCTTTGATGGACAGTAAGGCATTTTCAGAGGAACCTGGGTGTTACCATTAGAAGAGAAGGAAGAGGGAGGGGAAAGTGTGCATCATGAAGAGGGACCATATCTGCAAAAGCTGTGAAGTAAGAGAGAGCTTGGCGTGGGAATCATGCATGGGCAGGTCAGGAGATGGAGGACAGGTGACGAGGCCTCTGAAGCCAGGGGTAAAAATGGTTTTCTTTGCCCTGAAAGCAGCTGTCATCGGTGGGTGGCAGAGAAATGGTCCCCAAAAGAAGTCCATGTTCTAATTCCCGGGACCTGAGAATATGTTACCTTACACTGCCAAGGTGAATTAAGGTTGCAGATGGAATTAAGGTTGCCAATCAACTGTCCTTAAAATAGGGAGACCATCCTGGATTACTCAGGTGGGCCCACTGTAGTCCCAAGGGACCTCAGAAATGGAAGAAAGCAGAACAGTCAGCATCAGAGTGATGAGATGTGAGGACTCAACCAGACATTGCTGGCTTTGGAGATGGAAGAAAGGGGTCATGGACCAAAAATTGTGGGCAGCCTCTAGAAGACAGAAAAGGCCAAGAAACAGGTTGCTCCTGAAACTTCCAGAAAGGAATCAGCCCAACTGATACCTTGATTTTGGCCCAGTAAAACTCATTTCAGACCTCTGACCAATAAAACTGTAAGGTATCTGTGTTGTTTTGATCCACTGAGTCTGTGGTAATTTGTTAAAGTAGAGGTAAGAATCTCTTTTCATACACGTGTCACTGACAAGCTTTCAGGCTTGAAGCAAGGGCATGTCATGAATATATACACGCTTTTCAGAAGTGGCCATGATGGGGCTGGTGGCAGGGCTGGCACCCAGGGGAACTGGTGGAGCCAAGCAGAGATGACAGCTTATGCTGAGCAGGAGGGGTGGGATGGGGTGGAGACATCAAGTTAGCAGAATTGCTAGAACTCAGCTGTCGACTGTTTGTTGGGGAATGGAGTTGGGCAAGTGGAAGTATTGGAGAAAAGTGCACTTTGCTTTGGGACAGTCACATCAAGCATTGATAAAGGAGGTATAGAGGAATTTGAAGGGTTTTGATGGGGTTTGAAGTGGCTTTGGGGTGCCTGTGGGAATATGCATAGGGTGGACAACAGACAGTGGAGTAAGTGGATCTCGAGCTCAAGAGAAAGTTCTTGGCCAAAGACTAAAGTTCAGGAGTCAGCATATAAATGATAACTGAAGTTTTACTTATGGATCAAGAAATAAGGTACTAATAAACATACAATCACAAACTGGAAGAGAAACAGAAAGTAATGATAAGGGAAAAGAAGGTATTAGTAAGGAGAATGATAATATGAGGCACCCCATAGGGGAAAATAAAGAGAAACACTGCTATGAAAGAGGGGGGGCGGAGAGAGAGAGGGGGAGAGAGAGAGAGGGAGAGAGAGAGAGAAAGGAATAGGGAGAGAGAAGGAGAGAAGATAAAATAAGGAGAATATGATATTGTCACTAAGAACATCGTTTAATGGGAGTCATTTACCTCACTAGGATACTGCGGTGAATACAGAGTTAAAGTGTAACTGCACCCCCTTCTCCAACCCCATTGAAATATTGAGAGTAATGGTCTGAGTAGGGTTGTAATGAGGAAGATGATACAATTAGCCCAATTTTTGTTAAATCTTGCTCTGAATGTATGGTGGCATTGAGAACATGGTCTTAGAGTTGTTTAGTAAGTATCATTCCCTCACTGTGGATGTATACGTATACAATACACAATATAGTAATGGAATATATAATGTTATACCATCTGTATATACATATCTGTGTGTATGTATACATATGTGAATTGTATGTATGTATGTGTGTGTATAGTGTGTATATATATGCATACACACAGATCATAATATAATGCATTCCAACTGTCGGTTGTATCTTGGAATCTCTTTCCATAATATTCTTGCAGGTCACATGATCAGCATCTTGGTATCTCCAAGATGGTACCCCTTCAATGGAAAGGCAGCCCATTTCACCTTTGGATGGCATTTACTTTAAGTCCTGCCTCCTTTAACTTTCTCTTGTCTAATGCATATGTGTCATCCAGAAGTCTTCTTCTACTTTACACATATCAGTAGTTTGACTATAACTACTAAGCTCCTCCTGATTTCCTTTAGCCATTCATCACTGATCATCTTTTCAATCTTTTAATAGTATTTGTTTGCCTAATCTAAAGGTACAGCCTTGTCAACTGGGCACCTATACACATCTCCTTAAGCCATACTTACTCTATATAAGGACAATAATGGTCATACTTTCACCTATCATAATTCAACTGTCCTGCATACAACCAGAAATGAACTAGCCCCCTCCCCATAACTGGATGCAAGTCTTGAGGTAATATTCACTCTTATCCTTGATATCCTGTAACTTAACTACAATAACATAAAGTTAATATAACTTATGTTTTATGATAAGGGGATGAGATAGGCAAGAACACATAGATGATTGCTGTATGTATACATACAAACAATGCTCATAACAAAAGAAGGAAGAAATATGCATGGCCATTATAGTCCTTGTTTCTGCAACTGGTCACATGGTCATAGCTCAAATTTATGATGCCTTCCTCCACTACCCATTCCATATTCCCTTTACCCTCTGCAAGCACATCAGCTGGTTGTGGTCCTTTGCCTGCTGAAGTGACCCAAAACTTCACTCCTGAGGGTTCTGGGCCATTAGTAGCCCCACCTGGATTGGGATGTTGCAGTTTTCCTTTGACTTTAGTACCAAGAGATGCCCCAAAGTATCTCCTGTATTACAGGCAAACTCTTCTTCTGTCCTGTGTAGCAACTTCCTTCTTTGTTGATTTTACCATTGTCTCAAGTCATCCAGATTCAAATTGCCCTCATTTTCTTTTCTTTTTTTGATGCAATTTTATTGATGTATATTCACATACCATGCAATCATCCAAAGTGTACAACAATTTTTCAAAGTATCATCATATATTTGTGAATTCATCACCACAATCAAGTTTTGAACATTTCATTGCTCCAAAAAATAAAAGTAAGTCTAAAAATAAAAATAAAAAAGAACACCCACAACATCCTATACCCCCCCACTCATTATTCATTTACTTTTTGTGCCCGTTTTTCTGCTCATTTGTCCATACATTGGATAGAGAGAGTGTGAGCCATAAGGCTTTCACAATCATACAGTCACACCGTATAAGCTATAAAGTTATGCATTCCTCTTTAAAAATCAAAGATACTGGATTTGAGTTCAACAGTTCCAGGTTTTTTCTTCTAGCTACTCCAATACAATGCAAACTAAAAAGGGATATCTATATAATGCATAAGATTTACCTCCTGAATGACCTCTCAACTCCATTTGAAATCTCTCAGCCACTGAAACTTTGTTTAATTTCTCTTCTGCCTTTTGGTCAAGAAGACTTTCTCAATCCCATGATGCCAGGGCCAGGCTCACCCCCATGAATCATGTCCCACATTGCCAGGGAGATTTACATCACTGGGAATCATGTCCTATGTAGGAGGGAGGACAGTGAGTTTACCTGCAGAGTTGGCTTAGAGAGAGACCACATCTGAGCAACAAAAGAGGTTCTCTGAGGGTGACTCTTAGGCACCATTATAAGTAGGCTTAGCCTCTCCTTTGCAGTAACAAGCTTCATAAGAGCAAACCCCAACTTTGAGAGTTCAGCCTACTAAACTGGTCCCCTGTGCTTGTGAGAGTGTCAGGAATTCCCCAGGTGGTGAAGTTTAATATTTCCACATTTTCCCCCAGTTCCTCAAGGGGGCTTTGCAAATACATTTGTATTCTCTGCCCAAATTACTCTGGGATGTATCAGGGCTTCATGCTAACCTGTACAAATCAACCAGCTCTCACTCCCTATCCAAGGTTCCATGTAAATGTGGTGTTTGAGTAAACTGACCATACACATTAAATTATATAGTGTGGTACAGAAAATATGGATTTTGCACCAAATAAACATCTCTTCCTTTGTGCCCACACAGAGGCCAAAGTTTTAAAACCCATTTTCATATCATCCTCTACCCTTTATTCTGATATACCCCAATCTCAACCAAGTCCATTTCGTTCATTTCTCCAATCAAAGTCTGATCTCCTTTTCAGCCTCTTTGACAGTTGCTGTGTGGGGCAATGCCAGCACTCACAGCTGCCAAACTCTGGCTCTGAGTCCCAGGCACCACACAGACATCTGAAGCTCCAGGGACTGACCAGCTCATAAACAAACAGCTCAGTGTCTCGGCTCAGTTGTAATAACCATTACAACTAATGAATAGATGTGACTGCTGTAAGAACTTACAATCTAGGAACCTTTAGAAATAAGTCTTCCCCTGAGAACCCATGCACCTAGATTCAATTCTCAGAGTTTGCACATTATTGTTAGTCATTTTAGTGAGGTGTTATAATACTTGCTTTTCATTTCTGGCTTATTTCACTCAACATACTGTCCTCAAGGTCCATTCACCTATTGCATACTTCACAACTTCTTTCCTTCTTGCTGCTGCTCAATATTTCATTGCATGCTTACAGCACAGTTCACCATTTGGTTTATCAGTTGATGTACCCTTAGGCCACCTCCATCTATTGCAAATTTTGAATACTGCCTCCATAAACACCTGTTGTGCAAATGTCCATTCGTACCCCTGTTCTCAGTTCCTCATAGTATACAAACAATAACAGGGTCACAGGACTGTATGGCAACCCCATACTAAGCTTCCTGTGGAACCACCACACCGCCCTCCAGCTGGGATGCACCATTCTACTTCCCTAACAGCAGTGAATAGGTGCATCCCTCTCTCCACATTTTCTCCAGTACTTGTATTCCTCTGTTTATTTTTTAAACAGTTTTATTCAACTACCATATAATCCATTCTAAGTAAACAATCAATGATTCCCAATATAATCACATGGTTATGCATTTACCACCACAATATATATGAGGACATTTCCATTTCTTCTACAATGAAAGAGGAAGTGGAGAAAAAAATAAATAGTAAAAAAAGATACAAGAAGGATAAAATACAATGAATAGTCTATACAGCAACACTAAGAATGCCATGCCACTCCCTTATATCCCCCTTATAGACATCTGGCTTTGGTATATTGCCTTTGTTACAATTAATGGAAGCATATTACAATGTTACTGTCAACTGTAGTTTGCACTGATTGTGTTTTTCCCCTATACCATCCAGTTTTCAATACCTTGTATTGTTGACATTCATTTATTCTCCTGCATGTAAAAACATTCTTATATTAGTACACTTAGTCACCATCACTGACCACTCGGTTTCATTAAATTATACAATCCCAACCTTTATCTTCTGTCTTTCCTTCTGGTATCATATATGCCTCTAGCCTTCCTCTTTCAACTGTATTCACACTCATCTTTGTTCAGAGTATACAATATTGTGCTACCATCACACAGAATTGTGCTATCTATTTCTGGATCTATACAATCAATCCTTTTGAACATTCTGTACTCCTTCAGCATCAGATGCCTGATCTCTACCCTCTTTCTATCTCCTGACAACCTATGTTCTCAACTTTAACTTTCAAGATTCGCTCATTAGTATTAGTTCTTATTAATGAGACCATACAGTATTTGTCCTTTTGTTTCTGGCTAACTTCATTCAATGTAATGTCTACTGTCTACCATTTTGTGTTCTGGAATTTATATATCATATCTTACTCTTTTTATCTCTTTCTTTTTATCCTTACTGAGAGTCTTCATTTCTACAGTTATCTCTGAACCTCTCTCTCCTATCTTTTCCTATCTGCCTGTAGTGCTCCCTTTAGTATTTCTTGTAGAACAGGTATCTTGTTCACAAACTCTCACAGTGTCTGTTTGTCTGAAAATATTTTAAACTCCTCCTCATTTTTGAAGGACAGTTTTGCCAGATACAGAATTCTAGGATGGCAGTTTTTCTCTTTCAGTATCTTAAATATATTATACCACTGCCTTCTCACCTCCTTGGTCCCTACTAAGAAATCCACACATAGTCTTATCAAGAGTCCCTTGTATGTAATGTATCACTTTTCTCTTGTGCTTTCAGAATTCTCTCTTTGTCATTGACATTTGGTAATCTGATTATTAAGTGTCTTCACGTAGGTCTATTTGTAACTATTCTGTTTGTGGTATGCTGAACTTCTTGGATCTGTAATTTTATGTTTTTAATAAGAAATGGGAAATTTTCAGTGGTTATTTCTCCCATTATTGTTTCTGCCCCTTTTCTCTTCTCTTCTCCTTCTGGGACACCCATGACATGTATATTCATGTGCTTCCTGTTGTCATTCAATTCCCTGAGACACTGCTTATATTTTTCCATTCTTTTTCCTATCTGTTCTTTTGTGTGTAGAATTTCAGATGTCATGTCCTCTAGTTCATGAATACTTTCTTCAGCTTCTCCAAGTCTGCTGTTGTATGTCTCCATTGTGTTTTTCATCTCTTCTATTCTGCCTTTCATTCCCATCAGTTCTGCCATTTGTTTTTTCAAGCTTAAGAATTCTTTATGGCCACCCAGTGTCTTCTTTATATCCTTCATCTCTATTGCCACATTTTCCTTCAGCTCATTGGTTTGATTCAGATTTGCTTGAACATCTTTGATTAGTTGTTCAGCTCCTGTATTTCATTTGAAGTAGAAGTTTGTTCCTTTATCTGGGCCATTTCTTCATGTTTCCTAGTGTGATTCATAATTTTCTGTTGTCTAGGCATCTGGTTTCCTTGTTTACCCCAATCACATTTTCCCAGACCAGATGAGCCCTGGTCTTAAGAGGAGGCTGTATTCAGTATCAGGTTTCGCTGAGGGTGAGACCCAGCAGGTTGTCAGACTTTCCTGTGAGGCCTCTAGACTCTGTGCTTTTCCTGTCCTGCCCAGCAGGTGGCTTTTGTCAGCCCACAACTCCCTACTGGTGTAAAGAGGTGCAGTGCCTTTAATTCTCAGTGGACCCTGTCCTGGCCAGGGGACAAGGGTGTCAGAAGCCAAGCTTAGGCTGTTTCTTCCCCTCCCCTCCAGATTCTGGGGTCTGAGTTCTCTGAGGCAGGGCAGCCACTTGAGCTGGGCCCCACCCCCATTTGCTTAGGGAAGAGACGCCCTTTAGGGAATTATCTCCTATACTTCAGTTCCTCCTTTTTCTCTCTTTCCCGTAACTCCTTCTTTGCCTGGGTCAGCACTGACAATTGTAAATGCCTGAGGTTTTCCCTAATGAGCTACTTAGAGTGGGAGAAAAAAAAAAGAAAAAAGAAAGAAATCCCCTTTCCAGAGCCAGTCCGCAGCCCCTCAGTTACCAGTCAAGAACCAGAGTTGGTGCCCGGTTCTATGTTTTCCTTTCTTGGCACACAGCCTTTTTTCAGTATTCTGAGCTCAGCCTTCTCCAAACGCCTCTGTTTTTATTTATTTATTTATTTATTTATTTATTTATTTATTTATTATATTTTCTGTCAGCCCCACTTCCTCTCTGCTGGGAGAGACCTCAGGGTTCCTTTCCTGCTTGTTCCGGGTTTATCTGTGCTTGTAACTTGTATTCAATAGTCCAAATTTGTTAATTAAAACCACAGTTGGAGCTTGGTTGAGTTACTTTCCCTTCCTGCTAGTAGCCTGCTTCTTTTTCCCATGAGAAAGTCTTCCAACCCAGCTTACCTTGCCGGGGAGCTTTACTTACAGTTCCGTGCTGCCGTCTCAGCCAATCCACCCATTCCAGACTGGTTTATGATGTGTGTCCAGTCACGGATGTCCCCCAACAGTTGTTCTGGACTGTTTACTAGTTGTTCCTGGCTATATATTAGTTCTCTAGAGGACTAACTAAATTTCACACCTCCCTATGCCACCATCTTGCCCCCCCCTCCCTCATTTTCTTTTATAACCTAAAATCCAACAATCATATTTGCCATGGAATTGCCTGTCCTACCTCAATATATTGTTTATTTATTGTATCAAGTAATTTACATGAATCCAAAAATTTTCTGTATAGTTACTTAATCTCTGGTGAGTTGGTTTAAAGAACTGTTTAGGTTATTGATTGTATTTTATCAAAACTGTTTGAATACTTTTTGACAATTATAGTTTGTGATTATTTTGTAATGTAAGAGTATGGGTAGTGTAAATTTAATATATCAAAAACAGTACACTCTGTTGGATTCAGCATGCATAGTGGGTTTCTTTAGAGTCTTAACAGTTTTATCTGGAGTTGGATACAGTTCTCAAAAATACTATTACTACTGAATAGTGGTGTTGTTAAAGAAAATAACTTTTGTAGTGTCATTCATCACAATTAGTTTAATGGGAGACTACTAAAATAGCTTCAGACAAGTCCCTTTCCATGTCCAAACTACCAACCAAAGTCACTGATGAACTTATATAACTTCAGACAGATGTATTCATTTAGAAACTGCCTCTGCTAAATTCAATATAATTGACTCACTGTACTGGGGCACATAGAACAGTGGGGGCAATACTTACAAAGAAGTGTTTATACAATTTTGATAGACGGGACCACCATTTGATATAATTGTAGCTAGTGTATCAATGTTATATGCTGAAAGAGGGAATGGTTTTGATTCATTCCTTCAAATTTATATAGTGGATTTCTTTCTAAAAATCCATTTTGCAGACAAAATAACCCCATTTTGTGCCTATTTCTAAGAACAAGGCATGGCATAAATGCAAACTGTTTTCCTTTATGGTTTACAAAATCATTTTGATTTCTACTTATGATGGAAAAAATTAGGAGGCATTCCAGAATTCCCTCCTCCTCAAGCCTGATGGAAATTTAAAATTACTGTCAGGTGTCAAAATTCAAGTCCCATGGATAAGCAGTGAGTGCAGGCTGGTAACTACTTTGGCATCAAGATAGCCAATCAGCTCCCAAAGCATCACTTCCTTACAAGTGGTAACACCTGTTTCCACTTAAGAACCAGCAATAGGTTATAAGAATTTTACTTCAGTATTGGTATAGCAGATGGAAAGTTATAATTGATTCGAAAATATATTTTTTTCCTAAAATAAGCAGAACATATTTGCAAAGTCAAGGGAGCTCAACAATGACCATGCATTGAACTTGATTCTTGAAAAAAAAAACAAACAGATTAATGTCATTCAATAAATTTCTTAATTGGGTGTGCTAATAAGACCTAATAAGACCAATGTTTATTTGACCCATTTCTCTTTCCACACAGAAATGTCTCTGTTCACCCACCCACCTCTTTCCTCATTCCACCCCCTCCACTCATTTTCCACCCCTCTACTCCTCCATCTCTCCACCCTCCACCCCTCCATTCCTTCATCTCCCCATCTCTCCATCCCTCGATCCCCTACCCTCCTCTCCACCCCTCCATCATCCAATCCTTCATCATTCGAGCATCTACTAAATCTAAGCACAATTTTAGGTAGTGAGGATGCAGTTGAGAGAAAACATACTCTGAGGAGTTTACTTCTATGGCAGAAACACCTCAGTAAATATGAAATTATAACACACTGTGTTTGTTGACTTTCCAGATACCTAAAGGACAAGCAGGAAAGGGGGGGTCTATATTCATTTCCTTAGGGATTTCTTAACAAATTAGCACAAACTGGGTGGCTTAAAGCAACATTCTGGGGGCCAGAATCCCGCAATCAGAGTGTCGGCAGGGCTGGATCCCTCCCGAGGCTCTCGGGGGAAACTGCCCTGGCCTCTCCGGCCTTGGGGGGCAGCCAGCAGTCCTTGGTGCACTTTGGCTTGTGGACACCTCTCTCCAGTCACCACCTGCCTTCATGTGGCTTCTTTTCTCCCTGTGTGCGTCTTTGTGCCCAAATTCCCCTCTTCTCATGAAGACACCAGCCTAACCCAGAGCTGCCTCACCTTAATTCACTAATTACACCTGCAGAGACCTAGTCCAAATAAAGACACAGCCACAGGTTCCAGGTGGACACAGATTTTGGGGAACACACACTGAAATGACCACAGGGGTGAGGGGTAGAGGGGCTCCCCAGAAAGGCAGAGACGTGAAGTAATAGAACGGGCAAAGAGACAAATGCTCTGGGACAGTCGTGGAATGTTAGATATTTGATATGTCTGAAATATCCCATTTTGAAGGGGATGCAATGAGAAATAACTGAAAAGTCAAGCAGGAGACAGGTCAAAGTGCACCTTATAGAAGTAATTCAGATTTTGAAATTTTAGGACGAGGGTGAGGGTGTTTAAGTGGGGGTGTCCCCACAAGCAAGAAGAGAACAATCTCTATTTTCCTGGCCTCATCCTTGCTGTATTGTGCAGCTCCACTGAGGAAACAGGGAGAATGTTTTCATTCTGTGGCCATAAAAGTTCGTTACAAAGGTAGTCACTATTAACAAAGAAAGCTAAGAAAAACACAGAAATTGTAAGATCAGTGAAACCTATCCCTACTAGCCTCCCTCCACCCCAAAAATATATCCTAAGAAGCATACATCTCATTGAGAATTGTCCAGTAAATCTCCTTTCTAAGATTATTTCTAAAAGAGGCAGTCTTTCCCCGCAGCCACAGAGAATTCTCAAAATATTGGTGCCCGAAGTGTATCCAAGATCCAATGAGAGTTACAGTTTAGACACAATTCTGAGTTTAAGACTCCATTATTTTTTTTTCCAAAAAAAAAAAACCTTCCTCTTTATCTTCCTCCGTTCTTTTCTTGCCCCTGTATAAACAAAAACACCTGCTGAACACATTTTATTTTTAAACATCAAAGAATATTTCAAGCAAAAAAATTTGAATTCAAGGCTAGAGCAATGCAGATTTTTTTCTTCAAAACAGCTTTCCAGTTCTTTTAATGATGCTATTACGATAATGAATGAAAAAAGAGGCAATAAACAGCAGCCACTGCTTTTTGTCACATCTAGAAATTGCACCTTCCACATTGAGCTGTGTTTTTATGTACTCAGCCTTCAGACAGACAAACTTGCACGGCATCTTTCAAAGAACTGAGACAATAACCAATAGGAGTGGAAACAGAGCCCTGGGGAGTATTGCGTGTCGGGGTACAGCCAAGGTTTTACAGGATGTCACTGCGTCTCACAAAACCTAAAGGCTCCGTGCCGAGCGCCCCTGCCCGAGGCCACACCACAGTCACCCTTGATCAAGTGGGCCTTTCTCCGTGGATAAACCACCCCTCGGCCGAGGAGATTGAGCGTCTTAGCTCGGCAACCTGCTCTAGTGGTTATCAGCCCTCCCGGTAGGAAGCTCTTTATATCTCATCTAAATCCTCCCTATTGAACCTTAAGCCGGTTTCCTCTCTTCCCGTCCTCAGTGTGGAGAGGAAACAGCTGGCCGCCACCCTCCATCTAATAGCCCTTCACTGTCCTGGAGATGGTAATTCCGTGCGCTCCCCTGCTCCAGGCTAAAGCAGCACAGATCCTTTAATCTTTCTTCGTAGGTCCCATTTCCCAGCTCCTTAATCGTTTCTGTGCTCTCCACTGCATCCCTTTCAGCGTCCTAAGCCGTGGGGTGTGCCGCTTTGCGGGCTGGCATGGAGGCCTCTAAAAGGAGGGCAGCCTGGGGCCCCTACAGCCTCGCCCCTGTGACATAAGTTAAGTCACTGAGGACACAGAGCCAATTAATGTAAAAGCCTCTCTCCATTTCTCTACTAGGTGGTAAACAGTGAGAAACTTCTGTCCTCTCCCTCCCTCTTTCTCTCTTCCTCCTTTCCTTTCTCCCTCTCTCCCTCCCTCTCTGTCTCACACACACACTATTAACAACAATAATGATAATAAAAATATGGACCCAGCAAAAACCAAAGACTGAGACAAATGCCAACTTTTCAAAGCTATGAACATCAGAATTGGGGTGTTATAAATAGTTATCATCTGGTTTGTTCTACGTGCCTAGTATGATTTTGTCTAATTTACCAGGTTTCCATATCAATCTTCTTTTAAAAATAAATTCCCAAATCCATTTTGTTGCTTCTTTACAGCAAATGGTCTATTAAGATACCTTAGATACCTTTCTGTCAAATTTCCTCCAAGTCCCCCATTTTAAGCTCCTAAAATAGGGGCTTGCAAACCGAGACACACATAGGATTCACCTGGCACTCGTGTGCCAGGTGGTCCACAGAGATGCTAATTCAATTAGCTCAATTAGTGTGCTGCAGTGAGGGGGGTGGGGCACTGGGCTTGGGGTTTTCAACAAGCTCCCCAGGTGACTGCAGTGGCTTCAGGGCCCACAATGGCTGCCTAGAGCACGCCACTGCCCACAGGTCCCTCAGCCCTGCCCACCCACTGCCACGTGCCCCTCAGCCCCGCCCACCCACTGCCCACAAGTCCCTCAGCCCCGCCCTTTCAGCCTATCCTGTCTCTGCTGACCGCAGCCCCTTCGGACCCTGGAGGGACACTTCACGGCTGTGGAAAGACCTGTGCCTGCCCTCTCTGGTGTTAGTGGCATCTCCCAGCTTGGTTTCACCGTGAAAGTTCTTAAACAGCCTTGAATCCAAGACTTTCCTCAAGGAAATACCAGCTATTACTTTCTCTAATACTGATCTTCAGACATTTATAGGTACTCTTTGAGTACAGCCTCTGAATATTAACTTGCATATGATTTAGGCCATCTTTTTCCTATATGTTAATTAGGGTTTGATTACAATAGACATGAATGTCATGGGAAAGCATGTGACACTGGAGTTG
The DNA here is from genome assembly GCF_015220235.1 of Choloepus didactylus. Lineage (NCBI taxonomy): Eukaryota > Metazoa > Chordata > Mammalia > Pilosa > Megalonychidae > Choloepus > Choloepus didactylus. The sequence continues at coordinate 2,781,153 of NC_051322.1, read as the reverse complement.
AGTTTTGGTTTTTACTGTGATTTAAGTGGACTATTTCATATCATCTATCTGGTTAAAATTATCCTGTTTATTTTTTAATTAATAAACTACTTTTAGTAAAAAAAAAACTTAATACTATTCTAAAAGAAAAAATAAACTTCTTCAAACAAAGCATATATTTCATTGAAATTATTGTTTTAAAAGAGATGTAAGCATGTATAAATTTTTAAGCATATTTAAAACGTAGATAGAAATATATCTACGGTTAAAATTGTGAATGTTATTTTCAGACTCAAGTTATTTTAATGTCATATTTCAATACTGGTGGGGTCCTCATCTAAGAAGATGATAAATTTATTAATCAACATCTAAATATACTTTTAGATTGGCTTGGTGAGCAATCAACAAATACCTCCTGCACCGAGGGGTCAGTGAAACTTGGTCCTGGACCTGTTTGTGCCTTATGGAGGCTCCACAGAAGGCTGCAGTTTTGTAAAGGGTGCTGTATTTATCGTCGGCCACAGAGCCCTTCAGCTGGCTTTGGGTTGATCCTAAGAGGGGGTCTGCATTTCATAAATAGAAATGGAGGGAAGTGAGCTTTTCCGAAAGCATGACATGAATCTTTGGATTTGGAAATTGTCGTATAGATTTGTTTCCACCACTTTAAACCACCTCAGTCCTGTATTAATAATATTAATCAAATAAAGCCAGAGAAGAATGTTATCTTCTGATGGAGAAATGCCCTTTCTTTTTCTTTACTTAAATAAAATATTCCCAGTTTTGTCTTATTTATTGGTCAGCAAAGCAATACAAAGAGGGAAGTCTTTTCTAAGCAAGGGACAGGGTGAAGGCCAGTCTGTCTCAGCCTTTCCTTCTGAGTGTGCTTCCAGTGCTCCTCATTGTTTGGAAATGAGGTGGGTTTAAATGTACCAATTTCCCTTCATTCTTGAAACAAGCAAACTGTAAACTGCAAAACAGAGGATAAAGGCATAATTACTGCTTACTTTCATTTATTCATACAATATTAATGTAATATAATTATCTAGTAAGCAGAAAGGATCTTATGCATTTCCAACACTAACAGCAACAAAAGGCTACAAAGTGCTTATTTTACTGAACCACAACTGAAAACGTTAGAGTGTGGTGTGGTGGAGGGACTTGTGTACCCCTGTGTGCATGTGCCCTGGTCTGGGTCTGCATTCTGGCGGGTGTGGACCCCCCATGGGGAGGGTCTCTAGAAGATGAGACCTCAGTTGAGGTTTGCTCCAGTGGAACTGGGGTGAGCTTTAATCCAGCATCTGGAGTCCTTTAGAGGCAGAGCAAATTCAGATTCAGAGAAAGAGAAGCTGCCGGAAAGCTAAAAGCCAACAGAACTGGGAGAGAAAGGAGAAAATGCCGCGTGTGCATTATGGCCACGTGAGAGAAATGCGGAGGACAGGGGACAGAGGATCGCCAGTAGGAGGACCAGGATGCAGCCATCCTCGGGGGGAAGCACCGCTCTCCGACGCCTGGACTTCTGCAGCTTAAGCCACCCTGCTATATGGTGTTTGTGTCAGCAGCCAGGAAACGAAGGCATGCGGATTAATTTCCCCATATTTTAAAGAGACAAATGGTTTAAGCTTGACAACTGAAGTGTTTCACGGTGGAAGGACCCAATCAAGCAAAAGAGGAAAAGTGGTTGAGTTTCTGTAGATGGGTCCAATGACAAGTGGGAGAGAAAGGAATGTCTTTCCTCCAAAATCAACAGTGAAACATTTGTATCAGCCTCTGTTGGTCCCGAGAGCACTGGGCGAGAGGGTGGCGCTAGAGCAATCCACAGTCCAGCAAATCGCCACAAAGAGAGGTGGAAAAAGAAAGTTGAACCATCAAGTTGGTTTGACGCTCTACCCAGTGAGTAGGACAGGGCCTTCTCCAGGAATTACAAGCAATAATCGGCACTAGGATTTCAGTCTGTTGTCAGAAAATCGGTCGTACAATGCCCAGAGGCAAAGCAGTTAGGCGACCAGTGAGACTGATTCATTGTAAAATAATTCCACCACCACGGGAGGCTTCCTGGGGTGGCTTAGGGGCAGAAGGAGCAGGTGGGCTGTCCCCTAGGAGGGGTGCCGAGTGCCGCAGGTGAGCCCAGGGCCAGAGCATTGACCTGGAAATGGGGCCACCATGTGGGAAGGGGGCCTGCTCTGGATGTAAGTGCCCTGTGTGGTTTCTGAGGAGTCGTAGCTCAGAAAACCAGGGGGTCCCCAGTGTCCCACCTGGAGACATTGTTTCCTGAGCCATACAAGCTTGGAGTCCATCCATGCACCCTCTGGCTTGCATGTTGGAAGTTGTTTGTATACTTACCACTTTACATCAGAATTTGTTTGAATGTGCACAGTGAAGAAATCTAAATCTAAGCTTATAATGATAGTTAATATTTGTAACTTCTGTGCGTGAGCACTATAAATCACAGAAAGCCCGGCCACCACCCCAACACCCCGGCATGTGGTGCCTGTGCCCCTGGCCTCACAGAGAGCCAGGAGGCCTTTTGAAAGCCTTATTTTAACCGATCCTGAAATAACCATGAAGATTGTCTTATTTTTAGGTTCCTATTACAGATGAGGAAACAAAACTTTCAGAGATTAAATTACTTTCCCAAGATCAAAGAGCTGGCAAGAGGTACCTCTTCATGCATTCATTCATTCATTCATTCAGTAAATGTGCACAGAGCACTTGCCATGTTTTAAGAAATGGGGCTTAAGTGATGAGCAAAATAGACACAGTTCCTGCTCTCACTGAATTTACAGTCTAGAGAGGCCAGCAGTACGCTGCTAATTACACAAATAATATAGCTTGTATATATAGTTGTAAAATACCGTGGGTGCTACAGAAGAATAAAATGCAGGGACTCAGTTTAGATCGGGGATTAGAAGAAACCTCCTTTAGGAAGTCTGTGCATAAAATGAGCCCAGCACTACAGTCAGGGAGGAGCTGGACAAGACTCTAGAACAGTTTATTCCCGGGAGAAAAGGTCTCCTGAGGTGAGATCCTGGGTGGGGGAAAAGCGTGCAACAGAAATGTCGCAGAAAGAGGATGTGCTGGTCCGAGGCAAGTCTGCGGGGTTAGTCAGGAGCAGGGGCTGCTCCAGCAGACATGGCCTGGGCCCTGTCATCCAAAACATTCCATTCCGTCCCCAGAAATACCCCGATTTGAGCAACGAGGTCCTTCCTTACAGGTGGGGTGTGGGACATGCACACAAATGACCTCTTATGGTTCTAAATACCTAAGTATATATAAAATGTTCTACCCTTCTACCTTGAAAATCCTTTCATTGAAACAAAATACAAATATTAACAAAGTCATGCATTTTATAAAACAGAGTTGGCATGATATGAAAGATGGCTGCATTTCATGATCAGTGGGCCTGCTTGGGCCTTCCGGAGGTCTTTGGAAGAGTCATAAAATAAATATATAATTCATAACTTATCATACATTAACTTCATAACAATGATTTTTCTTACCTTACTAGCTAAATTGCTAGTTATGTTGTGAAAATCAAAATTTTCATGTAACTTAAGTACCAGTGCCCATAAGAAGGTGAGTTGCAGAGAATTTAGGATCCTGCATATGATGGTTTGCAGCTGAATGTCCCACAATATACCATGTTCTTTAAGCTAATCCATTGCTGTGGGTGGGACCTTGTGGGTGGGACCTTTTGATTAAGGTGATTTCAGTCGGGGCTGCTCCAAGTGGGTCTCAGTTCTCTTACTGGAGTTCTTTAAAAGAAGATGGGAAACAGAGGAAAAAGCCGGAAGAGCTGAGAGAGAAAAAAGGTGCAGAAGCTGGAAAAGGAAGCCACAGATGGAGACGCTGGGAGCTGACGAGGAGACCAGCAGGGCCCGCCAGGTGCTTCGTGTGTGGCAGCGGAGTTCCGGGTCACCAGCAGACAGTCTTCAGGGAGAAAGCGCCGTCTCATGATGCCTTGATTTGGACATTTTCACAGCATCGGAGCTGTACGCTTGTAGGCTAATGAATCCTCATTGTTAAATGCCAGTCCATTTCTGATATATTGCATTTTGACAACTTCTGCAAACTAAAACACTGCAAGACAAAAGACAAATACAAATTAGAGGACAAACAAGCTCTCTGATATGTTCCCCTGAAAAGCATCCACTGCCAACAACAGAAGAGGGCTTTTCTGAAGCAGGGCTCTCCTAAGTGACATTGTACCCTGTCCCAAAGCACAGATATAAACAATCTTCATCTACGCTTATCTACTATTAGAGGAAAACAGAGAAGGAGAATCAAAATATTTCAGGTGATTAAAATTCCCCTCTCCTGCCCCATCCCCTCAAAAAAAAAAAAAAAAATGAAGAGCACAATTATTCCAAACTCAATTAAAGACCCTCAAAAACAGTTTGTAATATTTTTAAAAACATGAATTAAAAACTTCAAAAACTAAGAGCAGAAAGGGATAAGTAAAAGGCAGAAAGCAAAATGGTTGATAGGACTCAAGAAACAAAAGAAAAATTCTAAAACATTTCAGAAATGAAGACTAAACTACCAACTTACAAGGAAACATAGATTCAAATAAAAACCAATAAAGGATATTGAAGAAAAGGAGAAAAAGAGCCAATCTAATAAAAATGAAATAAACAGAAAAAGTAAAAAGTGTCAGAAAGTGGTTGATATGAACAACAAGAGTTACCAAAGAAAACACACAATGGGACACAGTTTATCTATAAAACTACACTAGAAGAAAAACTCCACAAAAAAAAAAAAAAGAAGAAGAAGAAGAAGAAAATGCCTCTACATATTGAAAGGGCCCACCTGGTACCTGGGGTAATTTACCCAGAAGATCTTCTTGGAGATATAAACGCTACTGGATTCTAAAGATGAAACATGGCCCTAGAGCTTCAAGGCAGAGACCAAACACCTTAAAGGAGAGAGAATTCAGTTTGCGTCACACTCTTCAAGAGCAACATGCAAGCAAGGCAAAAATAAGGCAATATTTTCAAGAAAATCAAGGCGAAGGAAACAGTGGGCCAAGGCTTTTGCAGTCAGCCAAGCTGCCCTTGACTATCTAGGCTCAGATGAAAGACTCGGGGCTCCTGTTCTCACTCGCCCGCCCTCCGCAAGGTGCTGGGAGAGGAGCCTCCTCAGGAAAGATGGAGAGAGAGCAAAGATGCAGCAGAATTCAGTGTGCTTACTGCAGGCTATGCACAGACGGGCACGCACGCAAGAATGAGCTAGAAATGCTCTGTGTTCCGCCAAGGTGAGTAACAGAGCTGAAAGCAGGCAAGGCAAGGAAAAGAAAAGTAGGACAAGCTCACCCAGGGTCATTAAAGATGCCATTAAAACACACACAAGCCAAATCAAAAGAAAAGTTAGAAAAGAAAATAGGGAGTGAAGGCTTTAAGAACGGCTAACTCTCCTAAATACCAAAATTGTTTGAAAAATAAAGGACAAATAGGCATACAGCATAGAGAAAGAGATTGGCAAAAATGACACAATATAGTAATATTAAATTTTGTGACAAAGTTGACACAAAAATAATCAGTCATATCTATAAATGTAAATGAGCCTAAATCATTGGTTAAAAGAAAAAAGTTCAATTTGGTCAAGAAAACAATTATATCGTTATCTATATGTCAGATTGTACATACACACACAGAGCCCTATCATAAAGTAACTGAGAAAACTCCCAAATAAAGGAATGGGCTAAGGTGTGTCAGTTTTGAGAAGGAAGAGGTTGTAATCCTAATGCCACTCAAAGTAAAACCCAAGGCAAAAAGCATTAAATGTGACGAAGGACACCTTTTGATGCTAAAAAACACTACTCACAACAAACATATCACAGATGTAAATACTTATGCACCAAGTAGCATCACAACCACCATTATGCAGGAAAAAAACTGAAGGTAACACAGGAAAAAAACAGTAATGTAACAATAATAGACTTTGACACTACTCTAAGTATAATGCAGATCATGGACACAAAATATTATCACAAAGAAAACATCATTAGGCTATATAAAGAAATATTACAAATAATACTCTTATAATGTGGTAAGACTAGAACTAAATATCAAGTTAATAAAACAAAAGGCACTTCCTCCTGTAAATTATACAAGGAAATAAAATAACTCTGCGGCAAAGTGGGGATAAAACCAAAATATAGAATTGATAAAAACAATGATGAAAAACTGGATATCTGGGAATACTTGAAGAAGCAATTGTGGGAAAACTCATAACCCTAAACATTTATATCAGTATAAATGGAAGAATGTAAATAAATGAATTAAATTTCCAACTCAATAGGCTAGAAAAAATCTAACAAATGAAAAGAAAGCACACAAAATGCAATAATAACAATACAAGTGGCAATTAATGAGGGAGAAAATAGAGAATGTATTTAATAAATTGAAATTCTGTTTTAAAAAACACTAAAGTAGACAATCCATTAGCTAATTTAATCAATGAAAAAGAGAGAAACCACAATTTAGTCACTAAGAAATATCAAAGCGGAAATCCAACAGAAGCAAAGAAAATAACAATAAAAGACACTGAGTGACTGCTGAAAAATTCCTGCAAAAATATTTGAAAAGCAAGATGAGGTGGGTAATTTTCTAGGAATATGTTTACCAAAATTGATCCTGTTAGATAGCAAACTTAAATAGAACAATTTCAGTAGAAGAAATGTAGAAAGTTATCAAGGAGCTTCTCCATAAAAAAAGCCTGAGACCTCAGATAATTTTGAGAAAAATTTTCCACACTTTTAAAGACCAACTTATTCTGTGCTGCAGAATATTAGGAAGGTAAGATGTTAAGGTGTGTGTTCAGGAAGTATTCCTCAATCTTATTTCTTCAAGGATTGGCTGTTCAATTTTTTACAAAAAAGTATTTTCTGCATCGACAATAATAATTGTAAGGCTTTTCTCCTCAGATCTATTTGCAGGGTACTTTACATTAGTGGGTTTCCTAATATTGAACCCACGCTGTCTTCCAGGAATAAATCACACTTAGATAAGGTATATAATTTCCTTTCTTTAGGGTTAGATATCAATATTATACCAGCTTTGGGGAATGATTTGTGAAATTTTCCTTTTTATTTATGCTCGGGAGCAATTTTTGTACCATAGAGAGAAACCAAAAGTTCTATGCTATACTTGATGTTGATTCTTTTTCTAAACTTAGAAATTCGGAGAATACTTAGAAGAAAAAAACATATGCATGGTTCCACCATCAAGAGAGAAATCACTGTTAAGATGTTGGTATATTAATTAGTTTTTCTGTGTGTGTGGTTTTTTTTTGAAAACCAGATCCATGTACTATTACAATGAAATCTTCCCAAATATTCCTGGAAAATACACCCTTAAAGGCTGTATAAAATTCCACTGTCTAAATATATTACATTTGCTTTCATCATTCTCCTTCATTGGCATAAAGGTTGTTTCCAACTTTTCTGTTATAAATGCATTATGATTAAAATTGTATACATAATTTTTTTGTTTTCTCTGATCTTTTCCTAGGTGTAAAGCAAGTTTTGAATACTTTAAAGGTTTTATGACATAATCTCAATTGCCTTACCAGAAATTTCTGACAGTTTATATTTCCCCATCAATCAAAATTTCACTATAAACTTAACACTGGTGTTTTAATTTGTTTAAATCTCAGTTTTATTGATTAGTAAAGACAGTGCAGTGTAGTGATTGCTGTTTACTTGTTAGATTGAGGCTTTTTGCACATGGCAATGGCTATTTCTATCACTTCTATTTGGATTGGCTGCTAAGGTCTTTCACCCATTTTGCTATTTAGCTATTCTTAACGTACTGATACATAGTAGCTTTTAAAAATAGGTAAATTTGTCTATGATATAGATTAAAAATTTTGTCTACTATGTTTGTAAACTTTAAATTTTAATTATGGTGTTTTTGATAAGGAGTTTTAATATTAAGTATAGCCTCCATGTATATGTCTTTTTTGCTTTTGTGGTTTCTTCAATTGCCTCTATATTTAAAATGTGTCCCCTGTTCATGGGCCTATAAATATTTTCTTCTTTTTCTGTATAATATTATTTTTCACCCACATGGGCATTATCTTATGATAGGGATAAGGATTGAAGCCCACTTTTTACCCCCCAAGAGGTAACTAATTTTATCAGAAATAATTATTGAGTCATCCTTCCTCTTTTCCATTGATTTGGAATGTTAATTAATTTATATATCTTTAATGTTTATATACAATAAAACCAGATTCTGGATTGTCTATTTTTGTCTCATTGATTTGTTTGTTTGTTGTTCTTGTTATTATCAGTACAACAATTTTAAATATTAGAGCTTTATATTACTTTTCACATATTTTTCTTATGAAAATGATAAAAATTAATTCATTTGTTGTAAAAAATAAACAGGCAAAATGAAGAAAATAAAAACCACCCACAATCTTACCACCAAAAAATGATCATACCTATTATTTTAGTTTATAGCCTGTCAGAATTCTTTATACACACACATACACACACATATATATAACCTATTTAATTGTTTACTTATACATTTATTTTATTTTAAACTTGGTTCAGACTATGCCTACCCTGTCTTCTTACTGATAGATTGCCGTTACTTCCTTTGTCCTATAATACCCCTATAATCTCCCTTTTATTTTCCCTCTCACTCTCCATCAAGCCATCCTGGCTTTTGTTAAGTCTCCCACCACTGGGTCTTCTGTAAAACAGTCTCTCAGCTTTCAGAAATCACTGACTCTGACATTCCTTGTGTTTCACTAACAAATATTCCCACCCCATACCTCCCTGCCCCAGAACGGAGCTTCCAGAATTTTTCTATTTAACAGTCTCTTCTTTCTCTCTAATTTATGTCCTCTACAGAGGAAATTCTTCATTGTGTTGGGCTGTGTTTGGCCAGAGCTGATGCTAGATCCTTCCTTACCAAGGACTTCTCTCATCTTATACGTGGTCGACTCCCAGGCTCTTTAGCTTTGCAAAGCTAGAGAAGAATTGCAAAATGGTCATAAAATTTAACTGTAAATTAATTTTTAAATTATGAAGTGCCTTTAGATACAAGAGCATAAGTACTAGAATATCAGTGGTTGTATAATGGGGGAAATGACTGCATCTCCTGCAAAAGCATCTATATAAACCACAGCATTTTCTCCTCAGAAGGGGCATAGCTCTGCAAAGATCTGGAAGCTCATTTCCTTCTAGTTGCAGGCCCTAAAAGGGACACAAGTATAGCAAAGCAAGCAAGCTTTCACAATAATTTTTGCATAAATGTACAGTGACATGGGAATTCAAATTTAGCATTTATTGTGGAAGAAAGTAGTTTATTTGATGTGTTGATGGCTGCTGAGAGACAGAGAGATTGAGAGGGAGAAAGAGAGAGAAAGGGAAAGAGGGGACACTTACAAAGTGTATAAACTTTTGTAATGTTCCTCCATGACCAGGAATTAAACAGGCTATTCCTGTAGCCACTGTGAATCTAAAACCATCTCACAAGCAATCCTACTGGGAGTGTTTAGGTCCACAATTACAGTAAATGAAGATTCAGAATTAGCAAAAGCATTTCACTTAATTAGAAGCATTAAATAGGCTCTTCCAAATGTACAGTAGTGTGTGTACTAAAATGAGAAAAATAGCTGACCCTGAAAACCATTTTATTTTTCCTTTTATTTGTTTAATTTTCTTATATAGAGGGGAATTTCTTATACATCCTCCAACTAAAAGATAAAGTAAGATGTAGATAAGGATAGCAAATGACTTTTATTTAAAAAAAAAAATACACGTGTGCATGTGTGTGGGTAAATTACTTCCGGCACACTAGTGTGTTCTAAAGAGCAGCAAAAGTTATGAAAACATAGGTAGAAATGACCTGGGGATTGAATCCTGTGCAGGAATTAGAGGAAAAGACATCTTTTATAAAGGGTATCAGATTTCTTTTTCATCTCTTTCTTCCTTTGACATTATTTTCAAACCCTCATTTACTAATGATGCTTTTTAATATTAATCAGTGAAGTGAGGGTTTAGTAAAGGGCTGCTGACAGAATCCCTTGTCAAATTCCTGGGAAGACTGAGGGGGGGGCTGGAAAGAGAAAGAAAGGGCGAGACAGACAGACGAGAGAGTGGGACACCCGGAAGCGAGAGGAAGAGGGCTCCGGTTGCCCAAGGTAGCTGTCAGTGACAGGCACCAGAACCCTCTTGTTCTACAGTGGTTTCCTGTTCTCTGCCTAGAATCATAGAATCTGTCGATTTGCAACTTGAGCATTTGACCTGAAAGTTCTCAAAATGAAGAGTGGTTTGGACATAGCTTCATTTTTAAAGATAGATATGTTCATCTTTCTAAAACCCCATCACTGTTGCTTGTGACCTGAGAAAGGAGCCCAAATCAGGCCAGCATGCAGCCTGGGTCTGCACCAACGCCGGCAGTCCCACGTGGGGTCAAAGGAGGTTTTGTCCCGCACCCGCTCATATATATCAGTTTGCCCCCAATTCTTCTATCCAGATTATTTTCCCTTTCAAATATCACAGAACAATGGTCATAACAATTGCATCAGGATCAAATGCCACATGGTGTTCTTGTCATATCTTGATGTACATTTGAAAGCAAAGCATATGCCAAGTAAACAAAATTAATACACAGAACAGTTAAGTATCCCCATCCTCCATTAAATAATGAAAACGTTTTCTTTGTTACTCCAGTCACATTGCTTTCCTTGGGTTAAACAATTGGTCAGACAGATGGTGGCGAGATCCAGTGTTTCAAATACATGCACGAGTATTTGCCACCAAGTTCTTTTGCACAACAGTTAAAATTAGAAACCTTCATGATAACAATTGTTCACCTTGCAGTTATCACAAAAGTCCTAAAATAATACACTATAGTCTAAATCAAGAGAATTATTTACATGTAAAATATGTCTACCATTTACATAGAGATAAAAAGTGAACAAGAAAAAGAAGAATTATATGTCACGGTCTGACAAATTGGGACCGATTATCTTGAGCAGAGTCTGCAAACTATGGTCCACCACGAAGCTGGCCCGGCTGTCCTTGTAAATAAAGTTTTATTGGAACACAGACATGCTCATTCGCTGACATGTTGTCTATGACTGCTGTGGGGCTACAAAAGCGGAGCTGCGTGGTTATGACAGAGACCACATGGCCCACAGAGACCACATGGCCCGCAGAGCCTGCAGTCTTCAGGATCTGGTCCTCTGCAGAAGAAACGTGGGGCTTCCTGGTTTTGAATGTGGCCAGTCCTGAAGCTAGGAGCAAGGCGAGGGGTGCACAACCTACCTTCCCTAATTGTGTGACCAGGAAAGTAACACAGGGAAGAGGACACAGTCCAGAAACAAGCGTTTTCCTGCTCAAGTGCAACGTCAGAACTAAAGGAGTTGCAGTGATGGGGACTGCGTCTGGTCTCAGAGCTGTTGTGCGGTGCCTCTCACGTACCGCCCCGTCTGTGCCCACCAGACCCTTTGGAAGCGGGGATGCCTCAGAGGCTGTTTCCCCTGCTGCCCGACTCTCTTAGACCTGGGGCCACACATGGGGCTATGGCCAGCTGGGTCTTTGTGTATTTTACCCTCCCTTTCTTGGAAATAGAGAACAAAATTACACTCCTCGGTAAAACATATATTCCAAATTTGATGACAAGAAAACTAGGATTTTAATTTTCTTCTTCTTAGGAGCAATGTACAGCCTAAAGTGGATCTAATCCACTCTCAAAATATATGGCAGTGGGTTTATGCAGCTGAGAGGTCTGCTGAATTTTTACTCTTAACTAAGCATGCAAGATGAGTACCAAAATCATCACATTTATGGGTTTTTAATGGCTTGTCTGGGTGCTGTTTTGTCCAGAGCTAGTGACTGAGCTGAGAGGCAGCCAAGTTTCTGGAATTCGCACAGCCCTGTTACAACATCACAATTCGACATCACCACGGGCTTCCGTCATCCCCGTAGGTTGTGATTTTGAGTCTGTGGGCACATCAGGAAGCAGCCAGCCTGCTGGGTTACATCCTTCTCCACCATCTCCTTGTGTTAGAAAGAAGTGCTCATCCACAGCCTCCTGCAAGGGGAGGTGGGGGGGGGGTGAGGATGCTGTGCTTGATTCTGGCTTTAAAGAGCAATGTCGAGAGGGTCTTGCCATGGAAGTGGGGTAAATTCTCCTGCCAGCCTTGCTGCTGCTTGTATTTTTCTGATGAGAGCCCTTTAGTGTTCTTGATCCAGGAAGGAAGTTTTGCAACTGGCTATGATTTTTGTTGTTGTTCTTCTTGACAGAGTCAAAATGAAGCCAGTTGTGTGGCTCCAGAGCACATTCTCTGTCATAGAAAACTTAGTCAAATCAAACTTTGTGTTGGCAGAACTAAGGAATTTGAAAGTGCCCCCATTTATTTGAAAATTGACTTCCTGGTCACAAATGCCAGTTAATGATTCTTTCTTTCAGCAGCTCTCTAGTTTTCACCTGATTTATTAACCATGGCGTTTCTGCTCTAAACCTTTATTATCTCAAAGTCCATTTTGATGGAAATCTAAAATTCAACACGTTTTGTCATTTCAAAATATGAATGTTCTTCTTGTTTATTAACTTGTTTTCTTTAAAAGAAGTTAATAAGAAAATAGGGAAAGTTGGAAAAATAGTAAATTAAAAGAAATATTCTGGGATTTTAGTACTGGGATACAGACAATACAGCTTTTGCCTAGCATATATATATACATATATATATATATATATATTTGTTTTTTTTTACTGGATATACATATATTTGAATTTTCAATGTCAATACAAAAGTGAAATTCTGATTTTCCTAGTAGAGGGCTAATTATTGTTTTGAATATGTATAAGATATTTTGCCAAAGATATTTAACTGTGAAGTAATCATCTACAAGAAGGCTGGAAACAAATGGTTATTTCCAGTGGCGATAGCGTTTTCTCTAAGTTCCTTTACTTGTTCCTATATAATGAATTGTCCATCTCTTTTCCAGTCTGTCCAAAGAGCAAAGTACATCCAGGAGGGTCCTGGGATTGCGGGTGAACAACCCAGAAATCTGGGAGTCCCGGAACAGATGGAAATAGAATGGAGATAACTGTTGTTTTAAATAATGGGGTCGGTGGCTTTTACTGAAAATATTTTTTTTTTTTTTTAGAAAAGGAAAAAGGATATAGAGGAGGTGTATTCATGTGCTTCAGCTCCCACGACCTTGTAAGTCACGTGAGGACAGGCTATCCAGCCTATAAAAGACATGCAACTGAAGTGCTGTGTTTCTGATGGAAAGTCAGTCAGCTATGACTGATGGGCTTGGGAAAGAGCGTGAAGCTTCCACATTCTGGAAAGCAGTTCATAGAAACGTCATAACAGATTTAGTGAGACAAGTGATGAGTCTTCTCTGTTACTATCACAAAGAACATTGTTACGTATAAAAATTTATTGATGCCTTTTTGAAATTTGGTTCTCTTTTCCCTTAGACTTGTTAGAGTCTGGCCTAGATGAAAAAGAGTACCCTATGTTTTAAAAGTTATTTAAAGTATCATTGCAGAGTAGGTGGCTTGTGATTTCTTTTCTTTGCAATATGTTTCTAAATGTATACAATGCTTCTGAATACTTATATTCCTTACTTATATGTGTATGTTAATCAGGTGTTAAAGCTTTAGTTCTTTCAAAGATTTTTTAAGCTTTTTTTAAAATACTAAATTAAAGAACGCATTGTGTTTGAAATCCCTTCATCAATAACAACCTAGGATGACCCTCAATTTCATATGTTTGAAATTAAGAAAATCAGTTCCAATATATATATATATATTTTCCTTTTTTACCATTTGCACAGTACAAAGTTTTACTCTGGGATATTTTTAGTACCTTTCAAAATAGGCATGTCTTATTTTGACAATATTTTATCTGCTGGGAAAAAAACCTATACAGTATTACTTGTTCATCTGCCAAAAAAGGGGGTGGGGCGTGGTTTCTATATACTTTTCTAACCTGAAAAAAATTTAAACTACTAGAAATAAATATTATATCTGGAATGTTATATTGCCTAGTATTTCATTAAAAATCATATTTTCTATGTGCTGGACACATTTGGGTGATTATATTTCCATAGCCAACTCAGAACAGCTCATTCCATCCTCTTTTTATTTATTTGTTTTCCTCAATATGCTGCACCTCGGAGCACCAGGCTTTCTATTTATTTCCTGTGGTTTGGGATCCAGAACACCTTGTCTGGGGCTGGGTTGGCCAGGTTAGGGGTGCAGACAGAAGGTCCCCTTCAGCCCTGAGGAGCGGACGGGGCTGCCGGCACCACACCCGGGATGCCCCCCTTTCTTTCTGCTATTTTGAGCAGGCCAGTCTGCTGTGAGCTCCGGGTTTCAGGCACAGTGTGTGTGCTTGGCGACTCTGCCTGCCCTTTTCCAGATCGCAGCAGGCCATCACGTGCTCTTGGCTCTGCCCACAAGCTGGATCTGGAGATGTTGCTTCTTGCAGAGGCCGGCAGGGTGGCCATGTCCTCCAGGGCAGACACATCCTCAGGGCAAGGCCCTGTGGGCCCGGGTTCGGAGAGCGCGAGGTGCCGGCTCTGATGGAGCGGGTCCCGCGGTCACTAGATGGCAGTACACACCCCGGGATGCAAGCCCCGGGAAGCAAACCCTGGGATGCAAGCCACGGGATTCAAGCCCCGGAATGCACACCCTGGAGGCATGCCAACCCTGGGACGCAAGCCCCGGGATGTGCACCTCTAGATGCACACCCTGGAGGCATGCCCCGGGAGGCACACCTCCGGATGCAGGCCCCAGGATGCAAACCCCAGGATGCAAACCCCGGATGCAAACCCTGAGATGCAAGCCCCGAGATGTACCAGGCTCTGAGTGAGCCAGTGGGTCCCCGGTTTACATCCTGTGGAGCTGTGACACCGAGGCTCTCCCAGACGAGGCAAATTGGACCAATGTTAAAAGTGTTTTCTTGGGGTTTGATGATTCTCATGGCATCACTGTCTCTACTCTTCTGAAATCTACCTGGCAATCTCAGTAGGAGACTTTAGATACCCTCTTCCCCAAGATTTCAATGACTGAAGCCCCGATTTTAATCACTTAAAGTGAATTAAAGTATAATTCCTTATTTGAGTTGCTGGTTCAAATAATACCAGAATCTCTTTCAAGAATCATCATGTTTTACTCACATGGAAGTCCTCAAGTTTTAAGTACTAACATTTACCACCGTAATATCAGTTTGAAATAGTTGATGGGCTTTTTATTTCTTTGGGTTTTGTTTTCTTGTTGCTGTTTGAAGTGTTTGTATATCATGTTTAGCAAAGATGTGCTAAATATTTTTTTTTTACTTCAATAGCATCCTAGAAATTTAGCAAGCAATAAGACTCCCAGTGTTTCACATTAAATATATATTTTCTGATTTTTTTTCTTAGCAAAATGCTAATATTGCATCAAAACCATTCTTAGGTAACCAATATTGCCTGCCCCTCATGGGAAGAAAAGTATTCAGTGTTGGTGGCCCTCAACACACACCAGTAGGATTAAGAAAATCAGTAACATCATGTCTGTTTGCATATCTTAAGAGCATAGTAAATAAAATACTGTGTGGCAAGTACCAAACTTAATAAACAAGTACATATGATTCTGCATATGATTTGCCTTATGCAAAATTTAAAGTTGTAGTTTATCAAGACCTTGATCCAAAACTCTAAATCACTTTTAATGTAGTCTATTAAACTTGACACATTTTTATGCTTCCTGCTCTCCAAGCTTCACAAAAGTTCATTCATATGTGAAAACTGTTGATCAAATTGCCACCTAAGTAATGGTTCTTTGGAGTTTTGATTTGAGCAATTGTATTATTTGATACAATGATTTTGCCTTAAACACAAATGGCATAATATACACATTATCTTCAATTATTTACTTATAATGCAAGATAATCTCATTAGTCTTATTTTGTATAGCAATAAAATATGCATGTAGAATAAACATGTCCCAAATCATTGATCATTAAAAAATTCTTCACTGATGGGGTATTTTATGCCCAGAGTCACAAAATGAGAGTGATCCCATTTTGTCCTGCATTGTCTAAAACAAAATACATATACATTTATGTGTACATAGAAATATGTATGCCTTATGCCTAAATACTTCCATGTCTTGTTAAGGACTTCTTTAGCATTTCTTAGCTAAACACAAATTGACAATTCTTACTTTCATATTTCATCTTTTCAAGAAAATGTTCTTATCCGAAGCTTTGTTCAGATGTTCTGTGTAGGCGTTTCTCCCTAAATTTTGAACACTTCTCATCACTAAAACCAAACATGGTGTTACTGAAGTTTAAATTATGGTGGATATTTAGGGCTTCTGCAAATAGATTTTTTTTTCTCAGGTTTAAAGGGTGAGACAGCCATTTGGCTCTACATGACACGTACTAATTAGCAACCAAGGTATATGCAGTTTGTCGTTTGTGCACACTGGTGCCATAAAGACATTATCTGGACACCAGTTTGGTGTTGTACGTGGGATAAAAGATACGCTTCTCATATACACTCACCTGCACAGGTCCCTGAGGCTTACCTGACGTTTGTGCCCGGGATATCTTCTGACAGTTTGCAATTGGTGAAGACCAGGACACAGAGGGCTTTGAAGACCGATTGCTTAACCTTCACTAACCTTTCACGTCACTAACCTTTCACGTTGACCGCTGCTTTTTTCACAGAGCTCCCTTTGCACAGCTGCTGCACGAGCCTTACGGGCACGGAGATGTGGCCGCAATCCTGGTGTTTGCGTGAGGATAATTGGGGGGGAGGTGACTTCTGTACTCAGCAGCCTGAACCCTGACACCTCCTTGTTCCCAATTCAGTCCTCATTCACCCCCCCCCCCCCGCCCATTATGCTGCTTGGTACTTGTCTGGCAATTTATGACATTTGTGCTTATCAATAAAAAGAAATCACAAATCTTCACAACATAGCCCATGAATAGCTGCATTTACACTTTGATCTTCTGTATAGTCCAACAGTCAGGGCGTTTAGACCGTCCATGCCTGTACCAGGGGCAGAGGCATCTGGGGCTGTCAGGGGTAACTGCACGGAGACCACATCATTAACTGCCTCCTTTGCGCCTGTTGCCAAGGTAAGGGTCAGGAATCCAGGCTCTGGGAGAGCAGAGGCTAATGCTGGGTGGGGAAAAGCCTACACACTGGTCAAGGGGCGAGAAGGCACTGAGGGGAAGCTGTTGACACTGGCTTCCCACAGTGGCAGGTGCCCAGGACTCCCTGGGGCTGGGGTGATTTGTACAGGATGCAGGACAATAACTGTATTGCTGAATATTATATTTCTTTTTTTCCTAATGACTCATTATCCTGGAATGATGAGGATATGAGTAGAATATAAGTGTATTAAAAACATAATTGCTTTTCTATTCAAACAGAAGCATGAAGTGTAGGCATGGGAAAAATGCCTGATGAATGGAGGGTTTTGTTCCTTTTCAGTTTGTGCAGTGCTTGTCATAAAAGCACATTTAAAATTGTGATGCCTTTCAATCCCAGCTTATCCCAGGCTGCCTTTCTTAAGCAATATTGCTACCAAGTGCCGTGCAGTTATGGACATGCAATTTGTTGCATCCTAATCAACACAGACACAGGTATTTGTATGAATTTTTTGCAAACACTAAGAAAGGAAAAAAAAATTGCTTATCAGTGTGTTAAATATGGCTAATTCCATGTATGCATGAGATTGTATGTCTCTGTGCATGTATATATGTGTGTGTAAGTTATAAATACCCAAACATTAGAATGAGTACTCACACACACAGGTGGCTGCCAGCTGATAGTCTGTAGCCACTGCTCTGACAGTAGACACTCCCAGGGCTTGCCAGGGCCCATTCATGCCCCCATTGCCAAGGACAGCGGGGAGATCTGCCTGGGTGCAGAGGGCCTTGCTGCTGATTTTCACCCTACTGAAGGGAGTTCTAGAGACTGCCATTCTTTTCCCAATTGAGTACAATAGCCATCATCTGTGGTTCATAAACGGTAGCCTTCACTCGCCAAATCTGCCAATTTTGCTTCTCAGTTTCTGGGAATTTCCTGCTTAAGATACACCGCATCTGCACCCAGAACTCGGATTTGGCCCTTGCCCGTTGCTCCTGTTTGTCAGAACAGAGAGTGGGCAGCCTCTGTCCTTCCTGGCAATCACATGGGCGCCCTGCGCTCCAGCAGGGCTTCACGTGAAGCCATTATCTGCATTCCTTTGCCTCACCCTTTCCAACCAGCTCCATTCTGAGCTGTACCCGGGGAGCACAGCTGATTTCAAGTACTGTCAAAATCAGAAATAGCACGATAACCCTCTGCAGCTGATCTATTTTGTTCAGTTTTAAATGTGTCCTATCTAAATATTAACTGGCTAATTTTATTAATGCAATCTGGTTTAATTATTTAATACCTGGTATTTTGAGAAACCAAGAAAACTGATCAAGTTTAGGCATGATTTGGGGTTGCACAAGACTCCCATTAGGCTAAGGGGAATGTGGGTGCCTATGGATGAGCTTTCGGAACAGCTGGGCTGTGGCAAAGTCTGGTGAGCACAGAACACATGGGGTTAATCTCACCAGCCTCCTTGGAAAAGAGAAATGACAACAAGAAAGATAATCGTTATACAGTGAAGCATCGTTATATAATCACTGCACCTGATGTGTCCCTGCACATAATGTTCAAGTTCAGAAATCTCAGCCAGGGGCCCATAAAACAGTTCTTGCATTTTATGTTTCTCTGCTTATGCTGTTTTATTTCGCTGTTTTGAGTAAAAATGTAAAAATAATTTACTGAAGTCATAGTTAGCGCTTATAAAGCACTTTGTAACCTCTGACAATGTGCAAACTGCTACTAGATGTTTCTAGTTGCCTCATCACGCTGTTAGTGAGGAAACTGAGGGAGAGGAGTGTTTTTGTACACTGAGGGCCCACCGGTGGAGGCTTCCCGAGACAGGCCGAGGTTCTGGGTTCAAGTTCCGCGGGATTCAGATTGAGATAAGACATACAGCACGTCGGTATTTTCCCGAGCGAGTAGAGCCGCATCCTTCCATCGAGAATGGACTGTAGTTGGCATCTGTGAGAGGCGCGGAGGCCGGGGACAGTACCAGCGCCCAGTGCTCTCTGCTCTGGGATGGCCCCTCGGGCGGGCGGGCCAGCCTGGCTACTTGCCAGGACACTCTCCACGCACTTCGCTCCACGCAGAGCCCCGCGAGGCACAAGGCCGTCCTATTTTGCTGCCCCGTTTTCAGATGAGGAGCCTGACGCCGAGCAGAGTCAGTCGTGGGGAACCACACAGCTAGAAGGTGGTGCTGGCCGGGAACACTGAGTCGCTCTGCGAGGGGCGCTCTGCGGAAAGGCTGAGGCCAGCGAGCTGCGTCCCGACCCCTGGGTGCTCAGGGCCTGCTGCCTCCCAGACGGACCGCAAGCCCACGGGTGCTGAGGAAGCCTGTCCAGCTGCAGGGGCAGGCCGCGGCCAGCGTCCCCGGGTGCTGGGGCCAGGCCGTGGGCACCATCTCTCCTTCCCCCAGGATGACTTCTGCCAGGGGTTCCCCGGCTCGGTGCAGATGTTGGGTGCCGTTGCTCCACCCCTGCCCCTCAACCCCTCCTCCACACGCGCTTGCCCGACGCACCTGGTCTCCTCGTAAGCTTGGCCTCCCTCCGAGGAAGGCTGGGCCTCCCGGGAGGTGGGGAGGAAGCTCCAGGCGCTGCCCCAGCTCCACTGCTCCGCAGATTCACCCCGGCGTCCTCACAGTGCTCACTGGGCCCTCCTCTCTCACCGTCCTGAGCATCCGGGTGACTTCCCTGCTCTGGTAACTCACTGACCGGCCATCATGCCGGCCCCTGAGCTCTGCGCCCTGGCTGGGTCCTGCTCCAGTGGGGTCTGCGGGCCGTCACCGTGGGAAGCAGGCTCATCGCTGTGGGGTCCGCGGCCGGCGACAGCCATGGCCAGAGGCGGCCACTGGCAGCTGAGCACATGGCGCTATGAGCAGCCCCAGTGGAAGGCCTGTGTTGACCAGAGCCCCTGGCCCAGAACGGTCAAAGAAACAGTGTGGTGTACCTCATGATATACTTATTCCCTATGCATATGTGTACGTGTGTGTGTGTGTGTGTGTGTGTGCATCTGAAAAGCAGTGGAACATTTCTTTTAATAAGTGCTTTCTCTCCCTGAGCAACTGATGTTAAGGATATTCTGGTCTGAGTATTGTGAAACCTCCTGGGCAATTCCACATGCAGACACACACACACACACACACACACACACACACACACACACACACACGCATGCATTTACTTAAATCCAACTTCTGTCCTTGCGGGTGACTGAGCTTGTACCTCGGCTTACCAGGCCTGGGCCAGGGGACCTGATATCACCCCCTGGGGAGGGTAGTAGGTACGGGCGTTAGTGCCCTCTGCAGCCCCCCCGAGCCTGGGGAGCGAGGTCAGGGCAGCTCCCTTTTCCTCACCCAAAATGTCACGGGCAGGGGAGGCTTGCCGGAGGGAACCGCCTTTCTCCCAACTGTCCTTTCCCCACTTCCTTATCTTACCCGCACACTCCCCTGTGCCAAGGCAACTCCTGCCACCGCCAGCGCGCATGCACCGTGGCCAGAACAACTCCCGCCCGCTGCAACGGCTCCTGCGTCCTCTCAGAACCAATCCTAGCCCCTCTCCCTTCAGTATTGCCATTTAAGGCTACTTCACCTCCTTTCCAGCCCTACCCTTCTTACCAGCCTATATAACCTGTAATCACCCCTGAATAAATCTCTTTGGCGCATACTCCTACTGAATAAAGAGTGTCTTGTCCTTATCGCCGCCCTCCACACCTTGCACGCCTCCCGCCGAGGACCTGGCCAAGTCCTCCGCCTCGCCCTCGCCTCCGGGAAAGAGCCCCCGCCGCCGGTACCCTTTAAGCAGCCCCGAGAGCTGAGGGCTCCGCTACCGGCCGCCACTCCCCCCAGAAGCAGTAACCGCGACCGCATGTCCTAAACAGAAAATGAGTCCAATATGGGTACTTTCGGTGGCTGTGCCCTCATGTGGGTTCTGGTTACACATTCCCTTCCTTGCTTTCCCCAGGGGAAGCTGTTGGCCTGCATTTTACTCCTGCTACTGTTTTTCAACTGCGTCACCCTCAGATTTACAGGCTAGGGCTTTCTCACCACAATGTTTGTGCCCTCTTCTTTTTTAGTGCCCACTGTATACCTGTAGACGGCGATGCATCGCTCCTCCCGGAGTCCCCTCCACGCTGGGTGAAGGTCCCACGGACACGCCGTCCCAGCAGCAGCGGCAGGAATCCTTCTGGAGGTCTGCGGTGTGCCGCGTGGGGCGGCTTTGTCACGCGCTCCGCAGCACCCCACGCCGCGCCCGAAACGCAGTGAGCATCACGTTACGGAATTTTAGGTCATTGGGACTTTATCTCATGTTCTGTGGTTGCCTTTACTTGATGCTCTTCGTGGATGTTTCTCACGTGGATCAGCAAACGACAATGAGCTCTGCAGTGCGCGACAGCGCCGTCCCTCGAGCCGACAGGAGCGTCCTGGCGCCCGACGCGCGGCGTCCGCGGCTCCCACTAAAGCTCTGCTCCGCCTGCTTCTGGCCGCGAGGCCCTCCGGGTAGAGCCCGGGCTGGCAGAGCCGTCAGTAAATATTTGCAGAAATAGATGCGAGAGCAATTCTCTCTTATTTCGTATGCATCAAATAGCAACCACTTAACATTAACTCTGTTTTAATAGTGCCTGGAGATGAATTAAAAAAAAAAAAAAAAACACTTCAAATGCAGCATCGCTGTCATACATAATGGATCGTGATGGTGCTCCGTTTGCCCTGAGATGCGTTAGGGCCGATAGGACCAGAGCACAACTGAGATACACACATTTGTCTCCATAGGTTTTCGTAGATCTTCAAAATGCCCAATACTCTGGGAATGAGGGACAAAACATTTGGATTTATTTAAAATATAAAGAGAAGTAGAAAGTTAACCTCTATCTTCTGCCTCATTTAAAAATCATATACCACTTTGCAATTAAAATAATTATAGGGAGATATATTTTTAATGTCAAATGGATTTACTAAAGTCATAAAATAACTTATTATTACCTCACTATAATTATTTTAACTGCACAATGGTATATCGTGATGTAGTACATATGTGTTTTCGTAAAAATGTATATATATATAGATATATATAATTGCGTATAATATATAAATTATTTATATATTATTTATATGTGTGATTATGTGGAACACAATATATGACACTTAACATTTAATTTACTTTTACCCTATAGTAAAATTTTTTTAAAAAACTGTCATGAAAAAATTGATACAACCCTAAAACAGGAGATTTTTTTTTTTAAAAAAAACATGTCTAGCTCTTTGCCAGTAGTATTTTTTTTGCAGAACTCAAGGAGTATTATTTTCAGCGCACTTGGGAAATACTGCCCTGTGGATTAACGTTTAAGATTTTAGGACTTCCGTGGCCGGGCTGAGGGCTGGGGACGCCGTGCGCTCCGGCCGTGTGGGGGCTGGCGCGGCTCGGCGCAGGGGCCTCCGCGCGAACACCGAGAGCCTCCTCCAGCTGCCGGAGAGTCAAGTTCGGAGTTTTAGTTGAGTCTCAAAAGGGAAAACCGGCTTTTGGCCTCTTCCCCGAGTGACTGCTGTCTCTGGAGTCTGCCGGTGACCGATAGACCGGCTCGCGCGGCGGACACCCTGGGGCTGGCTGGGGCCCCCGTTTCTTCCCCTGGGAAAGGACAAGGTTGTCTAAGTAAACCATAAAGTGCTCTCCAGCGGTGTGCTATAGCACCTGCAAAAGAAAAGCCAGACTTTAGCCTGAAAATATTTATGTAGGTTAAGTGAAAAAATAAGGCGTAGGATCTGACAGGGAAATATTTCCATGAAAACGATTTTTCATTGACTCTAAACCTTATTCAAAGCTGAAGACACCCACGTAAATTTTCACGAACGCTTGATAAAGGAGGAGGGACAAAGCAAAGAATCCGAAGGGGTTGCGTCTCCACTTCAGGTGTCGCTGCAGGTGTGGGCACGTGCCGGAAGCTTTTAGCATTTCTCTGATTTTCTCTTCTGGATGAAAAAGAGAGGCGGGTTCAAAGACGCCTTGGTAAGGAACGTGCTGCAGCGATTCTCAGACTCAGCCAGCACCTCTGAGCTTCATACCACCCATTTCGTTCCTTGTCATGACACAGAAAGACCCAGTGTCTTGTAAAATGAAATTGAAATCTGCAGTGAGGCAGTACTTTGGCTATTAAAATGATTTTTTTTTTTTTTTTGTAATGGAGTACTGCCAGTCCGACCATTTGTGAATTGCAATTAAAATCTGAAGCCGGCAGCACTTTTGCAATTAAAACTGGCATTTAAAAAAAAAATTCTGCACCAATCTAGATAATTAGATAGGAACTAAAATACCCATTTATTACGCATGTGGACGTGTACGAGGAAATAATTTGAAATTTATTATTCAAGATATTCTCTTCTTAGACGAGGAATATGCTAAATACCAGAGCAAAACAAATTGTTTTCATATTCCATACAATTGAACCTACTTTAGAGAATTGGTATTAGTTATTTACTTACCAAGTTTTTTTTCCCTTTCTCTATTTTTCCGTCTTGTTTTTATTCTTTGTTTTAAAGGTAAACTATAATGGTACTAAATCTGTTAGAATACATAGAAAAATTACCAATATCTTAGGCTATCAATTTGCTAATCTTTTAGCCACACTTTCCCAATCACTTTTTAGTGCATTTGCAATTAAATTCTGCTACCAAAAATTTTAAGATATGTGAGAATTATCTTCACTGCATAAAGACCATTGAAAATAGACTCCTCAAAAACCTCTTCTAGAGAGCAGATGATGCGACAAGGAACTAAAAGGACTCCATGAAAAACACTTTCCTGCCCTGGTGCTGTCACATCTTCAGCCTGTAAGAAGTGACGTGCACAGAACTGCTGCCAGTGGTCACCCTTAGGTGCCATGGAAGGTGCAGTTGAATCTCTCGGCTGACACCTTTATAGGGACTCAGAAAATTCAGACTTGGCTGACAGTTCCATGACCCTACACAGACTTGCGCAATACTCATGTCAAAACCTGTAGAACTTTGACTTACATTTTGCATTTTGACAGTCATTTCTCTTTACTTAACTCCCTCTGAAGGTAAAGTCATACTCAGAGCAATGATTCTTTCTATGTCTGATATTTTGAAAGGTGACACAGAACTAGGGTGCTGAGGCTGTTTGTTTGGTGAGACAAAACTCGATAATCCCACGTGGGTTCTCTTCCTCAGCCAGAATGCATGGTGTCCATTTCCCCTCTAATCTGAACATTCTCTCTGCCTTGTTTCTCTATCTTAAAATACTTGACTTTGCTTATTGTCTTCTACAAATAAGTTACTGTCTTGGGCTTTGAGCTCCATGTCCTCATTTTTAAAATGAAGGCATTAACCAGGTGTTCTCTGAGCTTTGGTTAGCTCCCTGCAGATCTGATCTAACGAGGTACCGTATGTGGGCTTCTGAAACTACAAGGAGAGGTGACTCCTAACTGAAACATTCTCCTCACGAGTAGAATTCTGTGTTTTGTACATTTTCCAGAGAGGGAAAATATTTGAAAATTAGTCTTTCCAAATAATTCCAAACAAGACCATCTGGAAATGGGCTCACAGGTGGATTTACCTTTGGGGATAGACTGGGAATAGACAGGTGCTGTGCTGAGGGACTGGGTGACAGCCTGAAAATGATGCCAGGTGGAAGCAGAGCATGAACCAGGAGGCAGAGGGGCCCAGGTAGCTACGACCGTGGTCGATGGCGAGAGGGGATTGGATGAAATATAAATTTCAGCATTCAAAGTGCCATTGTTAACTAAAGAGCTCAATTAACATCTGATTAAAATTTGCCCTTCTGGTAGAGCGATCCCTGTGTGCTCTTAGCCCTCTCACACAATTAAGGGTAGCTGTTCAAATTGCAGGCTTCATTGTACAGCCAAGAAGCACCTCTGCTCATTAACCAGCTCTCTTGGATGCCGCCTGGGTAGTAAGGCACTTTTTCACTCTAGTTATCTTATCTTGCTCTGAATTTACAGAATTAGAAATACAAGGCATAATGGGAGGAGCACTAATTCCCTGATTTACTAAATCTGTACATTAACATTAAAATAAATACTTGGTTCCTAACTCTTATTCCACAATTTTTGCTTTTGTTACTACACAGACTTCTCTCCAGGTTTTAAAAATATTTTTTACCATAATTTTTTTTGAGATACAATTCATATACCATAAAATTCACCCATTTAAAGTTTACAATTCAGTGATTTTTAGTGATTGTGCAACCATCACCACTAGCTAATTCCAGAACATTCCCCCACCTTCCCTCTGCCACAGGTCCCACTAATATACTTTCCATCTCTATGGCTTTGCCTATTCTGGACGTTTTATATCCATGGGGTCATGTAATACGCATCCTTCGGTGTCAGGTTTCTGTTTCTGCTTTACTTTTCTGAATGTTTTGTTTGATTTTCCATACAATCTTCTGTTTTTCCAGATCTTCAGCTTCTGCCATCTAAGAAGCCTGTGAAGTTATTTTCTCTTATTTAATTGTGGTCCCTTTAAAGCTGATGACAGCATGAGTTCACCCATATCAGCACTGCTTTCTGATGCTCCCTCTCCCCAACCCTGTCTTCTCTTCTCTAACATTTTTCCATTGGGCTTTGGATCAGGTCCACTCTGAAAACAGCATGTTCTGTCCATCGGGTGAGACGTGGAGAGACTTTCTGCCATGGATGTCAAGGACTCTGCTAGCATCCCTTGGGCAAGGCAGACTCAAGCCACTGGTGACTATTCAAGAGCCATCAGCCTGCCTTGTAAAAGAGACCACGTGGTCCATAAATAAATTTCCACTCAAGCATCCTCTTGGCAAATACATTAAAAGTTCAGAGATTGATTGCAATATCATTTATAGAGGAAAGCATCTTTCTTCTTCTAACAAGAAAATAAAGTTTAAAATGTGAGCCAATTAAAACTGATTTGGGACTTTCTGAGTGGGAATGGCTGTTAATATCTATTTAAAGCAAACACTTGTTTCCCATGTTTTCAAACCCCATGGTTTTTAAGAAAAGTAAAACACACAATAGAGGGGGAGGTAAAATAGACAAGCCCTGGCTCTGGGGCTGTTGACGTTCGCACACTGTGGAGTGAGCCAGATGCACCGTGCTCATCAAAATCCTATCAATGCCAATTTACTAATATCAATAATAATCTGTTTTCCAGTGGATTGGTGTTCCCAGGCAGGGGCTACGTGCTTCTTAGAGCTCCCCGAGCTCCTCAGCAGAGGTGTCAATAAAACTGACTGCTGCTTTCGAGCTATTGACAGTTATTAAAAATGACCTCGATGTAATTTCATGCCTATCAAAGCAAAGTCCATGGGCTGAAGATTATGAGCTACGGCGAGGGAGAGCATTGCCTGGCGCCATGGGGAGGGGGCCCGCGCCTCCAAAGACACGGCGTTTTCTCAGCTTATCCTCTCCCTGGAATTCTGTTCACTCCTTGGTGGAGCCACCTGCTCTCAGCAGGGCTCAACTGGAGCTACCTGAGCTGGCGTGTTTTGTAAGATCCATGGCAGCACAGCAGCTCGACACTCAACGTGGTGTAAGATATGATGATCTCTGCTGAGGGCCATCGAGGGCCTATAGCACGAGCTGATGAGCAGTCCCATGGATGCTCTGTGCTCCCTGGTACACAGAGGACAACATGTCAAGAACACCTTCCCGCTTCCTTCTGCCACGGTGCAGGTGTGACTTCCTGGCCCTCTTGTGAAGCAGGCTTTCCCCTCCCGCTGCATCCGGGGCTTGGTGGCAGTTTATAGTACACGTCCTTGAAAAGCCACACTGAGGATATTTGATGGTAAAATAGTTTTACAATGGTACCTACCACTCTGAAATGCATTCGTCCCTCTCTGTATGCATGGGATAAGTGTGTAGAAGGAAATGGATA
Organism: Choloepus didactylus; assembly: GCF_015220235.1. NCBI lineage: Eukaryota > Metazoa > Chordata > Mammalia > Pilosa > Megalonychidae > Choloepus > Choloepus didactylus. The sequence goes on along the minus strand of NC_051322.1, from coordinate 2,754,181 downwards.
AAGGCAGTTTGAAACGAATCAATTTTTGAGAACACTAACTGCTTTAAGATGAACTAAATTGCTTGTCCTTCTTTGGAGTGACCAAGATGTGGATTCTAAAAATGCAGTGCACGCATCTGTTTAATCCCATTAAGACACATCCCCGTTGTCTGGATGGGCTCATTCATATAGCAGAGGCGAGCCTATAGACCATTAAACTTTCATTTCTAAAGGAAACATATTCTTCCTAATATAAAATTAGTGAACCTCTTGCTTCAGCTAAATTCCAAGCTGGTTAAGATCCTTCTCTTCTTTCTTAACAGGGTTCCCTAAGGTAATTGTAAAGATTTTTCCAGGGATTTTCCCCCAATTTTGTCAAATAATTATTTCTTCTGCCCTAATATTTTAGAGTAGATAACAATAATGGTTTAGAGAAAATTCAGAACAGTTTCTTACCTATGAGATATAATTGATTGAGACTGAAAGGCAAAAGAAACAAAACAGAACAAGCTCTATGTCAGAAATGCACGCAACTGACAGGTGCTATCAATGGAGTCATTTAGTGGGGGTAACAAATTTCAAGTGATCAGCTCATATGTGTAACTCATTCACTTCTGTGATCCAATCACATATTTAAGAAACATCTAATTAGGATTATGGATTGGTTGTAATCAAGGAATGAAACATGTAGAGCTAAAGAGTGGCCTGTAGTCTTTGCCTAATTAGGGTAGTGTATGTGTGCGAGCATGTCTGCGTGTGTGCACACCTGTGTGTGCATGCCTATGTATGCTCGTGCACACACCTGCACTATATGGATGGACGGATTGCACAAATGCACACATACACAGTGCTCTAAACCAATGATTTCCAAACCTTTTTCTGGCATAGCACACATAAGAACACATGATATTTTTATCATGAGTCAAAATAAGCTGGAAGGCAGTAGGGCCTATCTGAAACCTCTGGAAGCTGAAGGTAATCTGCCTGGGGCTTGGCTCTGGGGGCTTTGGGAATTTGCAGTTTGAATGCTGCTCTAACCAACTATGAACGTGGTGATGGTGCTCTTTATCTGGCATTCCAAATAAACCATACCCTTTCTCCAATGCCCACCCCCAGATCCATGTCCACGGTGGCCTTGTTAGGGACAGCTGGTCAACCTGAATGACTCTGGGCCATGGATGTGGCACTCTGGGTCTTGCACTGAGTGGTATTTAGAGCACAGCAAGCTGTAGAGGCATAAAACTATGATAATCATTTATTATCATCCATGTTTCTATGAATTCAAAATTTAGGAAACAGTGATGTACAGTTTTAGCTGAAGGTCTCATGTGCAGTAGCAATTAGATGGAGACAGGAATGGGAAGGGAGAAGTGCTGGAGCAAATGGGGGCTGGCAGGCAGCTCTCTCTCTTCACTGGCTCTTGAGGACTTTTGACCTGGTCCTACTCAGTGGGCTGGTTTGGGTTTTCTAATCGTACGGAGGGGCTTACCTTCTTGGTGCCTGTAGTCCAGCAAACCAGATGGAAGCTGCATTGTCACGTACGACCTTGCCCCAGAAGTCAAATAGCACACCTGCACCAAATGCCACCGGCTCACCAACTACTACTTCTGGCCCAGATAGAGGGAAGACAGCCCCTGCATTCTGCATGGGCAGAGGGAGTTCATGAAATGGGTGGGCTTGTTTCAGAACCAACACCTCTCATATATTTGCTGTTCCTTCTAAACACTTCTATTTAGTGCCCACCTAAAGGGGTTTTGATATTATTTTCCCTCACCAAAAGGGAAGGACAGGAACCCTTTCTTTGCTTTGAGGATCTTGCACTAACTTATGACACACCAGCAAGGAACTACACTCCATGTGTTAGGTGGAAAATGTGAAAAGCATTCCACCTAAAATGTATAAGACCAGGGCTTGGCTCCTTGCACTTTCCTACCTCCTTTCCCCCTGGAAGGCATCTGCATTGATTTCAAAATTCTTGAGCATTCTCACACTGTTTTAATTTTCTAGGTGGCTCATAGAAAATACCAGGAAATGGGGCAGGTTAAACAATGAGAATTAATTTGCTCATGGTTATAGTCTGAGAAACATCCAACTCCGGGCATTACCCAGGAGAGGCTTTCTTCACAAAGGCTGGCTTCGGGCAATCCTGGACTCCTGCCACATGACAGCATCTCCTGGTCTCTCCCTTCTATTTCAGGTTTCGCTGATTGCAGTTTCTTGCTTCCATGGCTTTCTCTTTCTCTCTGAATTTCATTCTCTTATGAAGGACTCCAGTAATGTGATTAAGACCCACCCTGAATGAGCTGGGCCACACCTTAACTGAAGTAGCCTCATCAAAAGGTCGAACTTACAATGGGTTCACACCCACAGCAATAGATTAGATTTAAGAAATTGTTTTTCTGGGGTACGTACAGCTGCAAACCACCACAAAAACATATTCCTATATCTGAAGAAAAGTAAGTGAGGCATGTATGTTACATGTTAGAACCCAACTTCTAAGTAGAAAGGAGTAAAATGGGGAAAGTGACCAAATGAGCTGATTCTCTTCTGGATAAACAAAGGCATCAGGGAAGTACATCCCAGTGAGACATGGTCCAAAGCCTGAGAGCATCTTTCACCATGTGAGCTACATACATCAACCAACGTGGGGTAGTGAGCCAGTGAACCACGGCATAGGACATTTAGCAAAACCTGTGAGGAGATCAGAAGCCAGGTATGCTAACAAAGGCAGAACCCCTCCCACCCCCTCTCTGGCCATTGTTAATTCCTTTAAATAACAGTAGAGTGGATGGAAATAAGTCTTCTGGCTCTCACATTATAGCTCCAGAGAGGGAAAAACAAATATGAAATAAAACCTATACTGAAATAATGGGAAATAATGTTAATTGGTAAAGGGTCACCCATCCTGTGTTGAAACAAATAAAACCCCTGGAAAGAACATTCTATACTTGAGCAAGATGGAAAGAAATAGCACAACAGCAATACAAAATCTTGTATAGATGAAAAGGAAAATATAGGCAAAATGCTCACTTTAGAAGAAAACACAACTTAGGAACAGAAGGAAACACCTTAGGATTGCTTCATAGAAAAACTGAGAAAAATGTGGATTCAAGAGTCAATAAAATAAGGATTCTGTATCACTATGGTGAAACAAGAGAAAGAGATGATAAGGGAGATATTAGGCCTAAGGAATTAAATTGAATACAAGGTCAATATAATTACAGAAATCAGAAACTGGAATAGACCAAACATAACTTAAGTAGGACTGTTTCAGTGAATGCAGATGTAAAAGACAAGACATTAAATCAAAGGGAGAGGCAAATAGATTTGGAAGGCAGACAAAGATCATCCAACATATGAATAATTGCCTCTTAAAGAGAAACAGCAAAATATGACTCATAAAACACATCTCAAGATATGAGAATTTCTCTGAAGTTAATCAAGAACAGTTTCTGCTGATTAGAAAGTACATCATTTTCCAAGAAATACACACCATTTATAAAATGTACACCAAACAAGCATATTTTGTCATTTCATTAAACTTTAAAGATGAGAAAACAGTTTTCAGGCATCCAGGCAGAAAAATAAATCAAATTAACTAAAAGGGAAAAATATCAAGCTGACTTCAGAATTCTCTATCACCAGAGGAAAATAAAGCAATGTCTACAAAAGTTTAGAGAAATGACAATTTGACCTGGGGCTATTATATTCTGTCATAATACTATTCAAATATGAAAGAACAGATATTTCTAAAACATAAAATGTCAGAGAAAATATACATAATCCATCTCTGGGAATGGAGGAAGCTAGTTGTCAACAAAATCTAGTTATATTAGTTAGAACTTGTGTTTAGCAGCAAATGATCGATACTGGATTAACAGTGGTCTAATAAAATAAAAAAAACCAGAGATTGGCAGACTAAGGCATCCATTGCATCCTGACAATGTATTCACTAGTATTCTTTGATCTTTCTGCTCTTATACTCTAAGCATGATATTTCAGCCTTCAAAGTTACCTCATGATCAAAAGAGGGCTGCTGAAGCAGCAGCCATCTAGTCTATTTTCCAGGCAAGAAGAATGGAAAGGATGAAAGACAAAAGTCACGTAAGTCAACACTGTTTTCTAAGGACCTTTCCCAAAACCACAGGAGTGGGAAAAGAAGAGAAGAAAGAAGGAAGTCTGTTTACTCTACTAACCTAATGAACTTTCACCATTGTTAAAGACTGGCTCTCCCTTCTGACTCCACTTCCCCACCTTCCCCATTCTATGTAAGCTAGTAATCTTTGTTTCTTGGGCTGCCATAACAAAGTTCCACAACTGGGTGAATTTAAACAACAGAAATTTATTGTCTCAGTTCTGGAGGTGAAGTCCAAATCAGGTGTCCTTGGAAATTTGTAGGGTTCTGGCAGTGGCTTGAGGGCAATCAAGCCTCCATCACTGGCTTTCTCTCTCTGTCTGCCTCCTAGTGATTGTATCCAAATTTCCTCTTCTTATTGGATTAGGATCCACCCTATTAGGATCCACAAGTTTGGCCTTGTCTTAGCAAATAACATCTTCAAATGTTTGTCATAGGAGTTAGGACTTGATCATCTTTAATGGGGACATCATTCAATCCATAACACCACTCGAATCACTTATTTTCCATCCACTCCTCTGAAATCTCCTTGAAGCAGACTTCTCAGAGCATTTGGCACCGTAGATCCCTCCTCACTGAAACAATTCCCGAATTTGCCTGCAGGGTCTACACCTCCTGTGCCCGTTCAGCTTTTCTGCTGGCCCATCCTCTTTCGAATGTCCACGTTTTGAAGTCTGCAGGCTCCTGCCCTCAGACCTCTTCTCTCCAAACCCACATTTCAGTAGCTCATGACCCAAAAATTCCCATCGCCAGCCCTGGCCTTGCTCTGAACCAGACCCAGGTATCCAACTTTCTACCCCATCCTCCATCCATGTGTCTCAGGCACCACAGAATTAATTTGGAGAAAACATTACTCTTGTTTCTCCACACACCCCCAAAATCTGTTTTTACCATAAATTTTACTTCGCTAATTAATGGCCCTACTCTTCTCCGGTTTGCTCAGGGCCAAGACCACAAAGTCGTCTTTGATTCCTTTCTCCCTCCAGAGCCTATATTCATCCTTCAGCTCTGCCTGTGAGAACTTCCCACCTGTCCCCACCCTGTCCCACTCACCCTGGTCTAAGTAACTGGAGGCTTTGTCTTCACCTCTGCCCGTCTACACTGCACGTGAGAGCTGTGCTCATTGAAATGCCTCCTATGGCTTTCCAGTAAGCCAAGGACACCGTTAAACTCTCTGACAATCTGTTATGAGGCACCAAGTGGACTGGGTCCTGCCATCTCTGGATCCACCTCCACTGCCTTCTCAGCACATGCTTTCCTCTGGCCACACTGGCCTCTTCTGCTGTGGTCCAGGAGCAAGCTCATCACTGCCTCAAGGCAAAGTTCCTTCTCTCCCTCTTCACCGAATCAACCCTTCACCACATTTGGGGGCCTTCTCGAGAGCTTCTGTTTCAGGGAGAATGATTAAGTAATATCTAGCTAGAACTGCCTTTCAGATACTCAGCCAACTTCTGTCCCTTCACGTTGCTTTATTTTTCTCCACAGCACTACTGTTACTTGATATTATGCTGCATTACATTTTTTCGTTGGTTTATTATTTTTATCCCAAGCTACCTGGGGCAGGATTTTCACTCCTCTTCACTTAGTGTTTCAGTTTGCTAAAGTTGCCAAATTGCAATATACCAAAAATTGACTGGTTTTAGCAATGGGGATTTATTAGCTTGCAGGTTTACAGTTCTGAGACTGTGAAAATGTCCAGATTCAGGCATCAGCAGGACGATACCCTCTTCCTGAAGACAGGCTGCCAGCAATCGGGGCTCCTCTGTCACATGGAAGGCACACGGCGGTATCTGGTGATCCTTCTCTCCCGGGTTTCATTGTTTTCAGTGTCTGGCTCCTCTGTCAGTGGCTTTCTTTCTGAGCTTCTGTGTGTTTGTCTCTTTTACCTTTTGTTTTATTTGCTTCTCTGTCTTTTTCTCTATTTCATGCTATCATAAAGGGCTCCAGTAAGAGGATTAAGACTGACCCAGGGCAGCCTCAATTGAAATAACCTAATAAAAAAGTCCTACCCACAATAGGGCCACACCCACAGGAAAGGACTAGCTTTAAGAACATGATATTTTCTGGGGTACATACAGCTTCAAACCATCACATTTAGCTATCTCTGGCTGGTGGCAGGTGGTTCCCTAGTACTGGTGAACAAGAAAGCAACTGAATGGATGAACAGAACTGTCAATCCATCAGTAAAATTTGAAGAGGAACAGGTACTGAGTCCAATATTTTTCTTTCACCTGGATAAAAAAGAAGCTATTAGCATTATTATAAAGAGAGGTATAAAATGACCAGGAATGGGTGGGATTGTTTTGTCCATAATCCCCACTTAGCTTTTTGCAAAGCAATTTAAACTTCTATTATTTTATATTCTTCTAATGTGAATTTTACTCATTCTATTCAACTACCTCAAGAACAAGTAAGAATGAAGGTCTGGAAGTCTATTTTCTGGATATACAGTGTCTTTAATCTTTCTACCTTAATATTTTGAAAATTAACTTTTATAGAAAACAGTCTAAGAATATTTATATGATACATACTTAATTTTTTATTATAGCTATTTAGAGTGGCATAGTGACATGGACAATTCCAAGTGATACTTAATCCAAAAATTGCTTGCAATTGAACAGACAATTTAAAAATATTTTCCTTGAGTGTGGATGCTGCTGATTTGTGATTTAATTTAATGTGATCAGCAATGAATAACCACATTAACTAAAATAACATGCTAGGCCCTGTTTGGGAGGGATAGGAGATGGGATAAAAATGTGAAAGTCAAGAATTTCACACCAGGAACTTGGGGCCCAGTTGGTAAACACTATCCAAACCCAGGACAGTGGTGGAATGTGGTGAATCAGTGACATGGCAGTCTGTTCCGGGTGTGCCCTGGGTCTGCAGTCATGTGTGCCCAGGCCTTGATGGCTTTGGAGCTCAGGACTGAAGACAGGAGCTGAGAGTGGAGCCAACCAGGAAGCAAATCCAGAACGCACACCGAGGGACACCACAGCAGCATCACCTACTTTCTTATAAAGCTGAACACAGGCTCATGAAACCATGCAGCAGCCGAGCTCCTAGGTTCTACCCAAACCGGTTGAAATTCAGAACACAAAAACCTGTACATGAATGTCTATTCAACTTTATTCATAATTGCCAAAGCCTGGATGCAACCAAGATGCCCTTCCCTAGGTGAGTGGATAGACAAACTGACACATTCATACGATGGAATGCTATTCAGTGATAAAAGCAAACATGCCATCAAGCTATGAAAAGACATGGAGGCTAGGCGGGGCAAGATGGCAGACTGGTGAGCTGTATGTTTTAGTTACTCCTCCAGGAAAGTAGGTAAAAAGCCAGGAACTGCGTGGACTGGACACCACAGAGCAATCTGTCTTTGGGCATACTTCATACAACACTCATGAAAACGTGGAACTGCTGAGATCAGCGAAATCTGTAAGTTTTTGCGGCCAGGGGACCCGCGCCCCTCCCTGCCAGGCTCAGTCCCGGGGGAGGAGGGGCTATCAGCTCCAGGAAGGAGAAGGGAGAATTGCAGTGGCTGCTCTCATCGGAAACTCATTCTACTGATTCAAACTCCAACCATAGATAGACTGAGGCCAGACACCAGAGACTCTGAGAGCAGCCAGCCCAGCAGAGAGGAGACGGGCATAGAAGGAAAACAACACGAGAAGCTCCAAAGTAAAAGCAGAGGATTTTTGGAGTTCTGGTGAACACAGAAAGGGGAAGGGCGGAGATCAGGCCTTGAGGCGCATATGCAAATCCCGAAGCAAGGCTGATCTCTCTGCCCAGGGCACCTTTCCTTAATGGCCCTGGTTGCTTTGTCTATTAGCATTTCAATAACCCATTAGATCTCTGAGGAGGGCTGTTTTTTTTTTTTTTTTTTTTTTTTTTTTTTTTTTTTTTTTTTAAATCCTTTTTGCTTTTTCTAAAACAATTACTCTAAGAAGCTCAATACAGAAAGCTTCAAAGAATTGAAATTTGGGCACGTCAAGTCAAGAGCAGAACTAAGAGAGCTCTGAGACAAAAGGCAATAATCCAGTGGCTGAGAAAATTCACTAAACAACACAACTTCCCAAGAAAAGGGGGGTGTCCGCTCACAGCCACCATCCTGGTGGACAGGAAACACTCCTGCCCATCGCCAGCCCCATAGCCCAGAGCTGCCCCAGACAACCCAGTGTGACGGAAGTGCTTCAAATAACAGGCACACACCACAAAACTGGGCGTGGACATTAGCCTTCCCTGCAACCTCAGCTGAATGTCCCAGAGCTGGGAAGGGGGAGCAGTGTGAATTAACAGAGCCCCATTCAGCCATCATTTGAGCAGACTGGGAGCCTCCCAACACAGCCCAGCAGCCCAGAACTGCCCTGGGGGGACGGCACTCACCTGTGACATAGCACAGTCATCCCTCAACAGAGGACCCGGGGTGCACAGCCTGGAAGAGGGGCCCACTTGCAAGTCTCAGGAGCCATACGCCAATACCAAAGACTTGTGGGTCAGTGGCAGAGACAAACTGTGGCAGGACTGAACTGAAGGATTAGACTATTGCAGTAGCTTTAAAACTCTAGGATCATCAGGGAGATTTGATTGTTAGGGCCACCCCCCCCTCCCCGACTGCCCAGAAACACGCCCCACATACAGGGCAGGCAACACCAACTACACACGCAAGCTTGGGACACCAATTGGGCCCCACAAGACTCACTCCCCCACTCACCAAAAAGGCTAAGCAGGGGAGATCTGGCTTGTGGAGAACAGGTGGCTCGTGGACGCCACCTGCTGGTTAGTTAGAGAAAGTGTACTCCACGAAGCTGTAGATCTGATAAATTAGAGATAAGGACTTCAACTGGTCTACAAACCCTAAAAGAACCCTATCAAGGACAGCAAATGCCACGAGGCCAAAAACAACAGAAAATTATAAAGCATATGAAAAAACCAGACGATATGGATAACCCAAGCCCAAGCACCCAAATCAAAAGACCAGAAGAGACACACCTAGAGCAGCTACTCAAAGATCTAAAGATGAACAATGAGACCCTAGTACGGGATATGAAGGAAATCAAGAAGACCCTAGAAGAGCATAAAGAAGACATTGCAAGACTAAATAAAAAAATGGATGATCTTATGGAAATTAAAGAAACTGTTGACCAAATTAAAAAGATTCTGGACACTCATAGTACAAGACTAGAGGAAGTTGAACAACGAATCAGTGACCTGGAAGATGACAGAATGGAAAATGAAAGCATAAAAGAAAGAATGGGGAAAAAAATTGAAAAACTCGAAATGGACCTCAGGGATATGATAGATAATATGAAACGTCCGAATATAAGACTCATTGGTGTCCCAGAAGGGGAAGAAAAGGGTAAAGGTCTAGGAAGAGTATTCAAAGAAATTGTTGGGGAAAACTTCCCAAATCTTCTAAACAACATAAATACACAAATCATAAATGCTCAGCGAACTCCAAATAGAATAAATCCAAAAAAACCCACTCCGAGACATATACTGATCACACTGTCAAACATAGAAGAGAAGGAGCAAGTTCTGAAAGCAGCAAGAGAAAAGCAATTCACCACATACAAAGGAAACAGCATAAGACTAAGTAGTGACTACTCAGCAGCCACCATGGAGGTGAGAAGGCAATGGCACGATATATTTAAAATTCTGAGAGAGAGGAATTTCCAGCCAAGAATACTTTATCCAGCAAAGCTCTCCTTCAAATTTGAGGGAGAGCTTAAATTTTTCACAGACAAAGAAATGCTGAGAGAATTTGCTAACAAGAGACCTGCCCTACTGGAGATACTAAAGGGAGCCCTACAGACAGAGAAACAAAGACAGGACAGAGAGACTTGGAGAAAGGTTCAGTACTAAAGAGATTCGGTATGGGTACAATAAAGGATATTAATAGAGAGAGGGAAAAATATGGCAAACATAATCCAAAGGATAAGATGGCCGATTCAAGAAATGCCTTCACGGTTTTAACGTTGAATGTAAATGGATTAAACTCCCCAATTAAAAGATATAGATTCGCAGAATGGATCAAAAAAAATGAACCATCAATATGTTGCATACAAGAGACTCATCTTAGACACAGGGACACAAAGAAATTGAAAGTGAAAGGATGGAAAAAAATATTTCATGCAAGCTACAGCCAAAAGAAAGCAGGTGTAGCAATATTAATCTCAGATAAAATAGACTTCAAATGCAGGGATGTTTTGAGAGACAAAGAAGGCCACTACATACTAATAAAAGGGGCAATTCAGCAAGAAGAAATAACAATCGTAAATGTCTATGCACCCAATCAAGGTGCCACAAAATACATGAGAGAAACATTGGCAAAACTAAAGGAAGCAATTGATGTTTCCACAATAATTGTGGGAGACTTCAACACATCACTCTCTCCTATAGATAGATCAACCAGACAGAAGACCAATAAGGAAATTGAAAACCTAAACAATCTGATAAATGAATTAGATTTAACAGACATCTACAGGACATTACATCCCAAATCACCAGGATACACATACTTTTCTAGTGCTCACGGAACTTTCTCCAGAATAGATCATATGCTGGGACATAAAACAAGCCTCAATAAATTTAAAAAGATTGAAATTATTCAAAGCACATTCTCTGACCACAATGGAATACAATTAGAAGTCAATAACCATCAGAGACTTAGAAAATTCACAAATACCTGGAGGTTAAACAACACACTCCTAAACAATCAGTGGGTTAAAGAAGAAATAGCAAGAGAAATTGCTAAATATATAGAGACGAATGAAAATGAGAACACAACATACCAAAACCTATGGGATGCAGCAAAAGCAGTGCTAAGGGGGAAATTTATAGCACTAAACGCATATATTAAAAAGGAAGAAAGAGCCAAAATCAAAGAACTAATGGATCAACTGAAGAAGCTAGAAAATGAACAGCAAACCAATCCTAAACCAAGTAGAAGAAAAGAAATAACAAGGATTAAAGCAGAAATAAATGACATAGAGAACAAAAAAACAATAGAAAGGATAAATATCACCAAAAGTTGGTTCTTTGAGAAGATCAACAAGATTGACAAGCCCCTAGCTAGACTGACAAAATCAAAAAGAGAGAAGACCCATATAAACAAAATAATGAATGAAAAAGGTGACATAACTGCAGATCCTGAAGAAATTAAAAAAATTATAAGAGGATATTATGAACAACTGTATGGCAACAAACTGGATAATGTAGAAGAAATGGACAATTTCCTGGAAACATATGAACAACCTAGACTGACCAGAGAAGAAATAGAAGACCTCAACCAACCCATCACAAGCAAAGAGATCCAATCAGTCATCAAAAATCTTCCCACAAATAAATGCCCAGGGCCAGATGGCTTCACAGGGGAATTCTACCAAACTTTCCAGAAAGAACTGACACCAATCTTACTCAAACTCTTTGAAAACATTGAAAAAAATGGAACACTACCTAACTCATTTTATGAAGCTAACATCAATCTAATACCAAAACCAGGCAAAGATGCTACAAAAAAGGAAAACTACCGGCCAATCTCCCTAATGAATATAGATGCAAAAATCCTCAACAAAATACTTGCAAATCGAATCCAAAGACACATTAAAAAAATCATACACCATGACCAAGTGGGGTTCATTCCAGGCATGCAAGGATGGTTCAACATCAGAAAAACAATCAATGTATTACAACACATTAAAAACTCGAAAGGGAAAAATCAATTGATCATCTCAATAGATGCTGAAAAAGCATTTGACAAAATCCAACATCCCTTTTTGATAAAAACACTTCAAAAGGTAGGAATTGAAGGAAACTTCCTCAACATGATAAAGAGCATATATGAAAAACCCACAGCCAGCATAGTACTCAATGGTGAGAGACTGAAAGCCTTCCCTCTAAGATCAGGAACAAGACAAGGATGCCCGCTGTCACCACTGTTATTCAACATTGTGCTGGAAGTGCTAGCCAGGGCAATCCGGCAAGACAAAGAAATAAAAGGCATCCAAATTGGAAAAGAAGAAGTAAAACTGTCATTGTTTGCAGATGATATGATCTTATATCTAGAAAACCCTGAGAAATCAACGATACACCTACTAGAGCTAATAAACAAATTTAGCAAAGTAGCGGGATACAAGATTAATGCACATAAGTCAGTAATGTTTCTATATGCTAGAAATGAACAAACTGAAGAGACACTCAAGAAAAAGATACCATTTTCAATAGCAACTAAAAAAATCAAGTACCTAGGAATAAACTTAACCAAAGATGTAAAAGACCTATACAAAGAAAACTACATAACTCTACTAAAAGAAATAGAAGGGGACCTTAAAAGATGGAAAAATATTCCATGTTCATGGATAGGAAGGCTAAATGTCATTAAGATGTCAATTCTACCCAAACTCATCTACAGATTCAATGCAATCCCAATCAAAATTCCAACAACCTACTTTGCAGACTTGGAAAAGCTAGTTATCAAATTTATTTGGAAAGGGAAGATGCCTCGAATTGCTAAAGACACTCTAAAAAAGAAAAACGAAGTGGGAGGACTTACACTCCCTGACTTTGAAGCTTATTATAAAGCCACAGTTGCCAAGACAGCATGGTACTGGCACAAAGATAGACATATAGATCAATGGAATCGAATTGAGAATTCAGAGATAGACCCTCAGATCTATGGCCGACTGATCTTTGATAAGGCCCCCAAAGTCACCGAACTGAGCCATAATGGTCTTTTCAACAAATGGGGCTGGGAGAGTTGGATATCCATATCCAAAAGAATGAAAGAGGACCCCTACCTCACCCCCTACACAAAAATTAACTCAAAATGGACCAAAGATCTCAATATAAAAGAAAGTACCATAAAACTCCTAGAAGATAATGTAGGAAAACATCTTCAAGACCTTGTATTAGGAGGCCACTTCCTAGACTTTACACCCAAAGCACAAGCAACAAAAGAGAAAATAGATAAATGGGAACTCCTCAAGCTTAGAAGTTTCTGCACCTCAAAGGAATTTCTCAAAAAGGTAAAGAGGCAGCCAACTCAATGGGAAAAAATTTTTGGAAACCATGTATCTGACAAAAGACTGATATCTTGCATATACAAAGAAATCCTACAACTCAATGACAATAGTACAGACAGCCCAATTATAAAATGGGCAAAAGATATGAAAAGACAGTTCTCTGAAGAGGAAATACAAATGACCAAGAAACACATGAAAAAATGTTCAGCTTCACTAGCTATTAGAGAGATGCAAATTAAGACCACAATGAGATACCATCTAACACCGGTTAGAATGGCTGCCATTAAACAAACAGGAAACTACAAATGCTGGAGGGGATGTGGAGAAATTGGAACTCTTATTCATTGTTGGTGGGACTGTATAATGGTTCAGCCACTCTGGAAGTCAGTCTGGCAGTTCCTTAGAAAACTAGATATAGAGCTACCATTCGATCCAGCGATTGCACTTCTCGGTATATACCCGGAAGATCGGAAAGCAGTGACACGAACAGATATCTGCACGCCAATGTTCATAGCAGCATTATTCACAATTGCCAAGAGATGGAAACAACCCAAATGTCCTTCAACAGATGAGTGGATAAATAAAATGTGGTATATACACACGATGGAATACTACGCGGCAGTAAGAAGGAACGATCTGGTGAAACATATGACAACATGGATGAACCTTGAGGACATAATGCTGAGCGAAATAAGCCAGGCACAAAAAGAGAAATATTATATGCTACCACTAATGTGAACTTTGAAAAATGTAAAACAAATGGTTTATAATGTAGAATGTAGGGGAACTAGCAGTAGAGAGCAATTAAGGAAGGGGGAACAATAATCCAGGAAGAACAGATAAGCTATTTAACGTTCTGGGGATGCCCAGAAATGACTATGGTCTGTTAATTTCTGATGGTTGTAGTAGGAACAAGTTCACTGAAATGTTGCTATATTATGTAACTTTCTTGGGGTAAAGTAGGAACATGTTGGAAGTTAAGCAGTTATCTTAGGTTAGTTGTCTTTTTCTTACTCCCTTGCTATGGTCTCTTTGAAATGCTCTTTTATTGTATGTTTGTTTTCTTTTTAACTTTTTTTTTCATACAGGTGATTTGAAAAAAGAAGGGAAAGTTAAAAAAAAAAAAAAAAAGAAAAAAAAAGAAAAAAGACAAACAAGGGAAAAGACATGGAGGAACCATAAATGCATATTGCTCAGTGAAAGATGTTAGCCTAAAAAGGCTAAATAGTGCATGATTCAAATTATATCACATTTGGCAAAAAGCAAAACCCTGAAGGCAGCAAAATGTTCAGGGGCTGCCAAGTGCAGGATGGGGGGAGGGGGGTGTGAGGTGGAGCAGAGGGGGTTCAGGGCAGTGAAGCTCTTCTGGGTGGTGCCGCAGGGGTAGACCCATGCCACGGTGCACCTGTCAGCACCCAGAGAAGTGCACTGCACCGAGAGGGAGCCCAGAAGGAAACCAGGGGCTCAGCTATTAGTAACATATCAGTCCTGGCTCATCAATGTGTGTGTGTGGGGGGGCGTATATGGGAACTCTCTGTGCTTGCCATGTAATTTTTCTGTAAACCTAAAACTGCTCTAAAAATAAAGTTTATCATATAAAAACATAACTAACTCCACTGGATTACATATTTGATTGTGGTTAAAAGGGGAAATGCTAGATTGTCTATATGGTGCTAGAATAAAAATTAAAAAAAAAAAAAAAGATAGATCCCTGGAGCTGCACAACAGAACCAGTGTACCCCAAGTTAAATCATGGAGTATAGTTAATAGTACAATTATAACAGTGTGCTTTGGTCCATTATGACAAACGTGCCACACTGGTGTGAGGTGTTACAAGTAGGGTGGCACGTCAGACTGCTGTATTTTATGCATGATTGTTCTGCATAAAAAAACAAAAACAGAAGCAAAAATCAGCATCAGCTTTGCGGACAAAGCTGACCGTGGCCCCAAAGGCTTTCTAACCCTGAAACCATGGGTTGGAAAGATGTGCTCGCTTGGGCACGGGGCTCCTGCCTTCCAGCTGGCAGGTCTGGGACAGTGACACCTGAACCCAGGTGGAGGGAGAGAGCTCAGGGGGCTGGGGCCACCGTGCCCCCCACTCCTCAAAAGGCTGCTCTGTCACTTGGACCTCGGTCCTCGGGGAGAAGAGAGACCAGAAGCTCTGTGGGGGTGCAAGCTGCTCACGGCATCCTGGGGACCCGCAGAAATAGAAAGGAGAGAACAAGGAAGGTGTGGGTGTGGAGGGTTGAAAGAGCGGTGGCTGGGAGATATCAAAAGGGTGAGGTTTGACTCCCAGCTGATTCGTTCATTAGTAGCACCCGAGTGTAGACAAGTTAATCTTTCTCTTTCCCCCTTATCTTTTAGGGCTGTCATAGGACTAAATGCGAGGCGTGTCAAGCACCTTGCACAAACCCAGCACTCACGTAGAATTATGATTTCTGTGGTCATGATGAGAACAGCCCGAGGGAGGGGGACGAGGTCGTCACCACAGGACGGAGTCGGGCTGGGACCACCAGGACTCACGCCAGGAGGGTGGGAAGATGGTCGGACAGCGCTGTGGAGGATGCGCAGGTGGAGCTGGGTTATCCTCAGCCAGTCAGCTCACGGATGCGCATTTTTGGGAGTCTCGTGGCGCACTCAGGAGGGTGGAGCCGTTCCCTGGCGGAGCACTTACGCGTGCAAAGGCACAATGGAGCGTGTCATTCTGCAAAGCACGTAGGTGTGTCACGGAGGTGAGGGTCGCCACGCGCCGCCCAGAGGGAGGTAACTGCGAACCCCCCACGCTTCCCGGGGGCCTCACTGCTTTCCCAGTAAAACAAGGCAGGACTGAGCACTCACCTGTCTGCTGAGATCTTACAAGAACCCTGTCACTACCTCCGTCTCCTCAGAAGCACTATTTGAGCCTCAGAGAGGTTAAGTCCTTGCTCCAAATCTGCAGGGGTTTGGGGCCATCGTGCCCAGTCAGTTTAGAGCGACCACGGGGCATCCACGGCTGGCAAAGCCCGGAGGATTTAGCTTCAGCCGTCGGGGCCGGCGCAGCCCCCTGCAGAGCGCCACGGCCCGAGACGAGCCCGCTTCCCCGATTTTACCTTGTTTTACACACCCGCTCCCACCCTCCTCACGGTTTTGTTTGAAAAGAGCATTCTTAGTAAAAACAAAGCAAAAATAATAATAATAATAATTGAGTATCATTACTTAATTTCCAAATTATTTTAAGTTCTATTTCCATCATTTTGTCTCCAGGACCCTCTGAAAGAGGGGCTTGCTCCAGCTTCACCAGGTTCCTTGTTTAATCGGTGGTGTTTCCAGCATCGACTGGGGAAGCCGAGGCTTGCCCTGAGCCTTGGGAACGTGGCTCTACACATGTGTTGGTTTCTATGTTTAGGGAGGCAACACTAGTGGGATTTTACTTATTATTGGTGTATTTTCAGCAAAAACTTCTGGTTAAAATTGACTGGAAGTTGGCAGTTGACAAACTCTGTTAATACAGTTTTAAAAGGGAACCATAATTTATTGAATTTATTGAGGACCTACCTTGTCTAAGATACTAATAGGTACTTTAATTAAACAGTTGGTACTTTAAATAAACAGTAGTCTTTTTTTTTTTTTTTAACCTTTAAACAGAGAACTTTTGGAAGAGGTTAAAATATCAAAGCTATTTAGTGGTAAATTTGGGATCCAAACAGGAATTTCTGAATTAAAGTGTGAAGCTCCTTTTTCTACATGATTTTTAGAAAAGGGAAATCATTGTTTCTGTTACATTTTAGCTGCACATCTAAACTTCTGTGGGGAGGTTTTTCCTCTTCCTGGACCCAACTGCACCTCCAGCTGCACAGTCCTTAGATCACTATTTGCTGATTTCTAAGCTACTTATTGAGGTCTGTCTTTTGTTCAACACCAGTTGATATTGAGCATCTGTTATATGCTGACTACTGCTAAAGACACTGAGGGCAAAGCAGTGAAGGAAAAAGATGAAAATATGTGAGAGAATAAAACACAGTAGGGGTTGATCAAACAATAAAATAAGTAAGCAATATTTTATAATGTCTCCAGAATGAAAGCCCCACAAGGGCAGAGGCTGTGTCTGGCTTGTTCACTGATGGATTGCCTCCCTAGAACAGGCTCAGTTACTGGTAGGCCCAAAATAGTATTTGCAGATGTCATTTACAAAAAGGAGAAACACTTCAATGGGATATAAAACATGGACACTTTTTTAGAATACCAATAAAATACTTTGGGGTTCTTTCTTCAGTACTTCTTTAGATAAGGCTTTTCTATTAAAGAATTATATTTATTTAAATTTATTCAATGATACCATCTAATATTTTGCAAATAAATAATTGACATATTTGGTAAAGTTGACTATTTTTCTCTTATTGTCTTTTTTCCTTAGAAATCACATCAAAACACTCCTGCACATGTATTGTCATATATCAAAACGTCAGTTATGTTACTGCAACTATACATTACAAATTCTAATCAGATTGTCAAATATTTTTCATTAATAAAGAAGAGCAGAGCATTTTGGCATAATAACATGGTACATATTTTCCAAGCTTGTGGCTTTTAAGCAAAGAGACCCATAGGGTGAGATTGAGTTTTTGATAATGACCTACATGTCATGTTGGTAATAAAATCTATAGATTCCTGGCTCAGGCCTTAGGAACCATTTTGATACCTTTGTTTGCACCCATCTATGACTTTTTGAATAAAAATGTGAAATGTAGACTCTAAAGTGTGATTGAAAATTTACCTGCATATCACTAATTTTCAAATGCATCTCAATCACAGCCTCCCCTCAACCACTGGGCCTTGATTTCATTCCTCCAAAGCATGAATGAGAGAAACTCATTTGCACCTTGCACTTCGGATAATGGAGCCCTCCTACTTGCTGTGACTGCCAGAGAGGACACTTTAGCATGGTGCTTAATCATCTTCATACACACTCGGAATTTCATATGTTTGTGAGAAACACCAAACCCCTCTGAAACAAAGCTTTGTCTTCTGAAACCTAGCCAGGCTAAAGCAATATTAGTTAGTGTTAACTAAATCAAACCTTCCTGCTTCTGCCTCTGATCTGAAGTCAAGTGGGCCTGTCTTATGACTTCACATGTACTTCCAAGCTTTAATGCCTTATAGGAAAAAAAAAATGCATGACTTATTTGTCATCTTTATCTCCAATGCCCAGAAAAGTACCAGGATGTACAGCAAATGTTTCTATAAAAAAGGATGTTAAACTTTCAAGTGCTCACCATTTTATCACCTGCATTTGAGAAAAGTGAGCACAGGCTCTTGGCACTTACATATAAAAATAAATTTTGTTGCTGCCTATGTTCTGACTTTAGTGTAAAAGAGATTAAATGTCCCTTGCTTCTCTGTTTGAAGCATCAGACACTGTTGCCCTACTAGGACTGAACGGATGGACGTGCCCACACTGCTCGTTGGCTATTCAGTAAGCTTTTCCCCTTCTTTGATGCCAAAGACCACTGACGTTCCTGTGGAAGCCGTGTGTCTGTGTAAAGATACTCAACTTCCTTGCAGTAAGGGATTGTCGGAGAACAACTACCGGCCAGTGTCATCTAAATGGGAGACGACTGGCAGTGGCTTTGGAGCAAGATCTTAATTTCCTGTTCCAAAGGAGCTGTCCTGCTCGCCTGCCTCCCTCCCCTCTACTCCCATCTGGAGAGCCAGGACAATGCCTGGAAGGAGCACAAATGTAAGGACAAAGTCACCTGCTGGAGACGGTGGTTAGGAACTTAGGGTAGCGAGACTTTGATCAGCCTTTTGAACAACTTTATGGAATACCTCTGTGTGGTTGGATTTCTAGTACATGTGGCCAGATGTGATCCTGACTGAGAAAATCAGGGACTGGTGCATGAGCCAAAGGCTCAGTGGAAGATGTGGGTGGCCTGCTCTGCCAATGGTCAGTCGAGGCAGCCCATCCTTCATTCTGGGCTGTTGGATGCTCGTTAGAGCGGAGAGGACAGGGATCAGTGAGGCGGGGATGCATGGACAGACTGACGGCCCATGTGTCCACAGAAGAGGAGGGAGGGCTGGAAGAGCTGGGCAGGAGCTGGACCACAAGGACGATCGGCGGCTAGAGGCACTGCTCGGGGGAAGCAGACGCGCTCCCGTGCATCTGTGTGCTCTGCGGAGCTCAGCTGGGAACCACTGTCCTTATCTGCTGCTGCTTCCCAGAAAAACACAACCATGAACCACACAGGCTATGGTCAAACGTGCTCTTCCTCCCAAAGGCTCAGTGGCTGTGGGGGAAGGAAAAAGCACTTTGTAAACAGTTGTCCCTCTTCTAACTTGTAGTTGGTGTGTCTAGCTCAAAGGCCAGCACGCAGAAAGTTGATGTCACCATCCTTCAAACACACTACAATAATAACTCAATTCCAGGTTACCATGGATTCAGGGATGCAAATAAGTAAATGCATAACCCCACTGGAGTTCAACTTTCAGGCACGAAATAGGTGATTTTTTAACCCAGAGCAGCTGGAAATTTTGTTACAACCAGTCTACATGTGAGCAACAGAAGAAAGTGCGAGGACCCCTGGGGTGTGGAAGTGGGAACTTCAGGCCTCCGGCTGTGGAGCAGAGCTCGCGGCAGAACTTGTCCAAGCACCAGGCCGGGGCGTCCGGGGCTCGCTCTGCAGAGTCTGCTATTTCATAAGGGATATCAGGTATTTGGTTAAAGGCACAAAGCTGGGCCCAAAACCAATGCTTGAAACTTCTTTTTAAAAGAACACATGTGCATGTTTGCCTCCACTGCTTATATAGCCATTGCTAGATGCATGTGGAGGGAGGGTGCTAATTTTATTAGTAGGAGGATTTTTATGGGGAGAAAAAATATTTAAGCTTTTAAAATACATAAATATGACCCATTATTATAGTCAACATATAATTAAAGGGAATCTTTTGGGGGGAATGTGTAGTGTGAAAAATGGCCCGTCAGTTTCAATTGACTAAGTTTATAGTAGTGTACAGTACATATTGACTCAGAAAAGAAAAAAAAAAGGTTAGAAAGTGCCAGCCTATTTAAGAGCTTATAATTAAAGATGGTTCAGATATAGGTAAATATCCAGGCTGTGAAAGAATCAAATATCAACACCAAAGTAATTCACTCAAAAGATTATACAATTGAAAATATACATCCAGGTAAAGGGAAGTACATTTGTCGGGAAGTTAATAAGTGAGAAAGTGGAATTGCTGCACTGGTATTTATTTTATTTTATTTTTTTGCTTTTTATTTTTGTGATGGGTCTTTTTGGGGTTCTGTAAATTTTTTCCATTTTGTTTTGGGTGGTTTTTCAGAAGTGTATGCAATTATCAAAACTTGCTGAACTGAATAGTTAAGATCTGTACTTTTTTTTTCTGTAAATCATAACTGGATTTTTCTGAAAGACAAAATAAAACAAAGAAAACATGAGGAATCAAAATCCCAAGCTCGCTGAGCCATGGATGAGGAAAAAAAGTCTGATTTTATATTACCAATTGGCACATGAATCCCAGGCTCAGAAATTAAAGCAATTACAAACCATAAATCCATTGCAAACCATAAAATTAAATGACCTGCCATATGAGTGAGTCAGCAGATAAGTGAAAAATAATTGAGTACCTAAAGAACTTTAAATAACTGATCAGTCTGAAAGAGTATAAAACAAAATATGTTTAAAATTGAAACAGAAAAGAATAATAATAGGGGCCATAATGAAGGAAACAATGAGTATGAATCAAGGAATAGGAAGAAAATAATCAATTAGGACATCAGAAAAATATGTAATGAGAATTAAAAAAAAGTAAAAGTTTAGTGGAGAGGTTAAGGAGCGGATTAAAGAAAAATAGTGAGCTACAATATAGACATGGCAACATAATCTGAATTTGATTCGTTTGAGATGAAGGTAGAGGAAATATGAATGAGAATGTAAAGTGATAGGAAGGTTGGAATGTGAAGTCCACTTAATAGACATGTTCCAGAGAGAGATAGTGGAAAGAATGGGGAAAAGAGCACCACGGAGGGGATATAATCAAAGAAATGACAAACCATTTTCCAACATTGATAATTCCTCAGATTTTATAAGCACATAGACTAACATGTTAGTAGATAAAAGTAAATGCATGCCCAGATACACCGTAATCAGCTGCAGAATATCCAGTTAAGAGAAAATCATAAATGCAATCAAAGAGATAAGATTATCTATAGACAATTCAATTTTAGACGGCTTCTCATCAACAAAAATAAAGACCTGAATATAATGGAAATATAGATATTCCTTAAGTTATAATTGAAAATAAATAGCCATTGAGATTTCTATAATGAAATCACCTATACCACACAAATGAGAGTAAAATAAAGGTATTTTCAGACAGATTGAGAGTGTTTATCACTCAGACTCTAAAAGAATGAAAGTAAAAATAAAAGATATACTTCCAGAGCAAGAAATTTGCTTCTGGGGGGAAGAAATTAGGTGTAGAAATAAAGGTAAATGAAGTTGTAAATCTAAATAAGCATCAAGTATATAAAATGACAGTATGACTAGTAATTAGTATATATGGATTAAAATCAAAGCAGGATATTATATTTGGCAGTGTGGTGGATTGCATTTGTGAAAAAAAAGAAAAAGAAAAAAGTCTTTCTTTCTCTGCCTTTCCCTGGAAACAAATGAAACAACAGAGAACTTGAGGTTTGGAAATTGATGGCTGAATGAGAAACGTGAGGTTGGCTTTTGGCCCCACCGCAGGGGGCTGAGGCTCTGCAGGAGCTGACTTGGGGCCTCAGCCCAGTGAAACTGTCTGCAGAAGAGGGAATTGAGAAGAATATGTGCCTGTCTTCTTGCCATTCTGGGTAGGAGACTATAATGATAACTCAATAAAAATAATCACCCTTGTTGATTTGTATATAGACCTATCCTGGCTTGGATCTTGCTTTAAAATGCATGCTATCAGAATAATTGTGGGATCCCAAGAATATTTCAGTTAAAATACCTTCTAGTGCTTAAAAAAAAGAAGAAACAAATTCTTTGGATGAAAGCAGCCTCAATTTAATCCTTAACAGTTCCAGAGAATAAAATAAGCCAAATATTAGCTTAAAGCAAATAACTACTACTAATAATTGCCCAAATAATTTTTATTTATTCATAATTTTATTCAGAAATAAAAAGAATTTTTCTATTTATTCATAAATAAGAGTCATCAGAGATCAAGAAAGAGGAAAGCAAGTAGACAAACAACACATTTAACCTTTTACTTCAGAGAGCTGAATAATCACAGATAATTTTAAATAATTAAAAATAAAATAAAAATATAAAGGATGGAATAAAAAAATGAGCATGCCACAAGACATTACAAAACATAATTTGGGCATTTTGACAGAGAGCAATAAATTCTAGAATTAAAAGTTTGGTCAGTGTGTGTGGAAAAACCCGACGCATGTTTTAAACAGCAAGTTCAACAAAGCCAAAAAGGTAACGAATGGGCCGGGAGACAGACCAGAACAAAAACTCCTCACAATGAAAAACAGATGGAAAAGGTAAGGGGAAATACAAAATAGAAATTGAGGTAGGAAAAGCAAAACCAAAGGTGTAACATAATTCTAATCAGAATTCCAGAAAGAAAGAATAGAGGGATTGAGGGCAGCCAGTGATGATAATTCTAAGGATAACTAATATGCATTCATTACTTGACAGTTCTTGGTGGAGGTGCTATAAATGCTTTAACTCATTAATACTCAAACCGATGTTATGATACATTTAAAATTATTGTCCTCATGTTATAAAACCAGGGTTTGAATTCTAAAAGTCACACTCCAGAGCTAGGCTCTCAACCACTATGCTAGGCTGTTTTTCTGCTTCAATAGCCAGTGAAGTATTGGCTAAAACATTTCCAAAATTTTTGAGAAATAAAATTTCTGGTATAGCTATAACAAATAATGCTAGTTACAGAGAACTGACAACAGAATGATATATGGGAAAAATCTACCTATTGCATACTAGGGACTATAAAATAAATAGATACATAAATAAATCCACACCAGGACAATTTTCAATGAAGTGTCAGAACACAAAAGACAACCAAGAACTTAAAAGCAGTCACAGAGAAAAGAAAGATGATCTAAAAAATGGGAATTGGACCAATAATTCAAAATTTCTAGGGAAAAACTTTTCAAAGCAGAATTTTGTATGCAGCAAGGATGACAGGGAAATAAAGATATTTTTAAACTCATTTTTTATTTAAAAAATAAACGTAAAGGGACTAGGCATGGGTGGGTGGTTTCCAAGGACGGCCCCGTCTGTCTGTCCCTTCCTGACGCGCTGTCGCAGCGGGGCCTCGCGCTCCCCCGTCGGAAGGCGGCTCTTTCCCCTCGGGGTGAGCCTGGCCTGGCCCTGTGGCTTTCCTGGGTCAACAGCAGGTGGAGGAGGGAAACGCGGTGACTGGAGGCCAAGCCTCACGAGGACTTGCAGCTAGCTTGTCTTTCCACCCGCGTGAAGAAGTTGGAGATGCTGGCGCAGGAGAGGCCGCCTGGAGGGCACCGGGGGCTCTGCCAAGGCCGGCACCGAGAGGCGCCCTCAGGTGCCAACGTCCCCAGCCGTCCAGCTCCCGGGCGTGGGTCGCTTGTCGCGCAGTAAGAGGAAACCGAAACAGGAGGATATTCAAACCCGCAGGCTCCAGCTAGGCTGCATTCTAATAATAAATTCCAATCAAAGGGCTGTTGTTCTAAAAGGAAAGCTGGGGTGCAAGAAGATCTGGGAGAAGAGTACTTGGTGAATTTGGGGAGAAATTCAGTAATCATTATCCATAACTTAACGCTTTCCTTCTGAACAGCTCATAGATATCTATATTTGGTGGTTAACCATTCCAGTATTTATGAATTGTCCAGGAAGAGAGTCAAGTTATTATTTCCATTTTCTAAAATCTGAGCAGTAATATTTCAAGATAAGTGGTATGTAATAGAAATAGCATATATACTGCCCTAAGTAGGAAAGGGGAAATAAATATAATAAAACAGTAGTATTTAACACATTTTGGTATTGGCACATGGGTAGACACAGACCAATGGAACAAGAAGAATATGTGTGTACATGTGTGTTTGTGTGTATACCCAGGTGTCCATATTACATGTGAGATACATCATTCAGAGTATGACAGATCCGTGGGAAAGTGGTCTGGAAATAATTAGTGATTTACATCAAATAAATGAAGTTGGCTCACTACTTCACATTATACACAAAAATAGAGTTCACATGGACTTAAGTCTTAAATACTGAAAGAAAAACTTCAAACACTGTAAAGAAAATAGGAAAGAATATCATTTATCCTCAAAGTAATAAAGTATTTATCAATCAAAATAATAAAAGCAAAAGTCATAAAGTTCCAAACTAACAAATTTGATTATGTTAAGATTAGGGCATTTCAGAAAATGCCAAAGTAATAAAAAGGTCAGCCAAAATTAAAGATATCTGAAACATATATAATTAAGGAACAATAATTAGATTATTGCGGTCGCAGCTAGGTAGGGGCGGGCACCCACGGAACCTTCTGCTGTTAGGTTTGCTTTGTGGGTACCGGTGGAGGCTCTTCCCGGAGGCGAGGGCGAGGCGGGGGACTTGGCTGAGTCCCCGGCGGAGGCGTGCAAGGTGTGGAGGGCGGCGAGGGAGAAAAACGAGACACTCTCCTTACAGGGGGGTAGAACAAAAAGCCTTTATTCAGGGGTGAGCATGGGTTATATAGGGTGGCATAGAGGGCGGGGTTGGTGTAGGGGTGTAAGGGCCTTAAATGGTAATGCTGAGGGGAGAAAGGCTAGGATTGGTTCTGAGAGGATGCGGAAGCTGTTTGCAGCGGGCGGGAGTTGCTCTGGCAACGGGGAGTGTGTGGCAAGATAAGGGAGGCGGTTTTCTCCGGCAGGCCTCCTCCAATGGTTGTATTTTGGGTGAGGAAATGGGGCCTGCCTCGGCCTCACTTTCTCAGGCCCGGGGGGCTGTGGAGGGCGCTGTCGCCCGTGCCCACCACCCTCCCCAGGGGCTGATCAGGTCCCCCGGCCCAGGCCCACCAAGTTGAAGCACGTAATCAGTATCCCGCAGATTATATCATGAGGTCATAAGAATCTATAAAAAAGACATTTAACCCAAACTGAAATATGAATGGTCAATAAATGTATGAAAAATCATCAAACGTATTAGGAATAAGTAATGCAAATTAAAATGAGATACCATTTTACTGGATTGGAAAATTTTATAAAGCCTGGCGATACTAAGGGTTGATGAGGATGTGAAGAAATGGGAAATCCTTATATGGTTACTGGAAGGATACATTTACACCACTTGGGAAACATTTTAGTGTTGTCTTGTATAGCTGAAAATGCACATACTCTTATGACCCAGCAATTCTTCTACACGTGCACCAAGCAACATGTTCAATAATGTACAGATGGCAGAAAAAGCAGCAGCCCAGATTCCACTGGCAGGAGAAGGTAGAGATAAAATTTAGGGTATGCATATAATGAAATACTATATACCATAAATGATGAGAATCCTGCTGTTATAGGTATCAACCTTTAAGTACTGTTCTTCTCTAAAAAAAATACTAAATTAATTATCTGGGGAAAATTAGGGCATCTAGTGTGCCCAGCCCTCAACATTCTGGTATCTGGAAACCCCTCAGATTGACTGCATTTTCCCAACCCATTTATCCTAAAAGTGTCTGCCAATTGGCAAGCCCTGACCATAAAACCAGAGTTTCCAGTTATCATTTTATTGCTTCATTTCTAAATATAAACAGACCACTAAGAATTCCAAGGCCTTTCAGGAAAATCTAAAATTGAAAGAGATAGGTCAAGATAAGCAGAAAGAAAGAAAAAAAAGATCCAGAAAAAACAGATACTTTTAAGAGAATAGAAGCAATCAGTTATTTGAAAGCAATAAGAATATGGCTAATAGTACCTATTTAGGATGTTCAAGGAAATATATCTTCAGGAGAATATATGATAACAATAATAGTAGTATTAATAATTTTAAATGACCTAATCTGGGAACAACATCTTCAGAGAAAATGCATAATTCCCCAAAATAACAAAATTCTATGAAAGATGATTCGGAAATTACAAAGAACTCTTAAAACTTTGCAAATAACATGGTGAATAAGACCAATGGAATGCATGCCATACAGAACTAAGAAAAATCTCTCAAAACATAGGGAAAAAGAAGCAAGGTGTTAGTGCACAGTTGGCACATATGAGATAAAAGTCAACCACATGCACACTCTATTCAAAAGGAGTAAGAGTTGAGAGTCTGAAGTTCTAAACATGTAAAAACTGAGGAAATGGAGGCAAGAAAAGTATAAAGAATAAGTGCAGAGACTATCCCATAGTTGCAATCATACTGAATATGTCTACTGAGTCCAGCAAAATAAATTAAGATGCTAAATATAGAGGGAGGACAATCAAGTTACCTAGACAGCACACATTTTGGTTTGGCTTCTGACCTCTCATCAGTAACACAAAGTAGCTGAAGACAACAGGCAAGTCCTTTAAATATCTGGGGTATAATCACCCCCAACGTAGAATTCTGTTACCAGCCAAGTGGTCAGTTAAGCGTGAGGTCAGCATAAGGCATTCATGAGTGGACAGATTCTTAAAGTTTACCCTTTCTTAGATTGTGCTACCGAAAACTATGCAGTAAATCAACAACCGCCAGCAATGGGATGAGGGGAATCCTGTATCTAACTAGGAGCACAGCCTAGAAAAGTCTCTGGTAACTTTGCAGTAGACACCAGCAGGCTTTCAATCCTGGACAGCAGGAGGACAGCAAGAGCTCAGGAAAAGGTGGGCGGAAAATTCTATTGGTTAATTATTTTGATTGAGATACTGGAAGGATTTACTGCAAATAATGCAAGAGGGGTGTGTGTGTGTGGGGGGGGGTGAGGAGGGTGGGAGGATAATTAGAAAGTCCAAACACAGCATTAAATGCTTTGCAAGGCTGGTTTTATGGCAAGACCCACTTCACGGGGGAGACGGGCACACTCTGGCTGGCGCAGGGCCGCCTTGGCTGGGGTGAGTCTCGGTGACGTGGGCTCCGGGGGTGTGAGGATGAGAACCCACTTGACCTCTGCGGTCTCCCCCAAACCAGCACCTCCATGGAATTGTGAGAAAAACGTCAGACAAATCCCCACAGAATCCCTGACCACCACTCCTCAGAGGTGTCAAGGTCATCAAAACCAAGGAACATCTGAGAAACTGTTCCCGCCCGGAGGAGCCGAAGGAGAGCAACGACCAGGGGTGATGGGGAGTCCTGGGCAGGGTAGTAAAAGTGTGCTGGGTAAAAACGAAGGAGCTCTGAGTGAAGAATGGACTTTAGCTGACAAGAACATACACACATAGGCTCGTTAATTGTGGCAGTTGTGCCTTTCTAATGTTAGAGGTTAGTATTAGGAGAGGCTGGGAGCGGGGATCTGGGACTCTCTGTGTTATTGCAATTGTTCAGCAAACCTAAAACTGTTCCAAAACAAAAAGCTTATTAATAATAGAAAGTAGACAAGACAGAAGTCAGGAAAGGGAGCAGGGAAGGAAGTAAAAAGGGGTGTAGGAGTGCAAAGCCCTTGCTTGACAGATCGGGAAGTCAGGAGAAATTGTGTAAAGATGGTTTCATTTTGCAAACAAAGACCTGCCTTAGATCTTTCACTGTTCCTGGCAATTACCCTCATAGCCTTAATCTGGATCTGCTTCTCCTCTTTTTTGCCTCCCATTTCTCTCATATCTTTTAGGTTTCTGCCCTTGAACAGATTTTAAAAAGAGCATTTAGATACATATTTATGTATTTTGGTGCTGGGAGAGAAAGGAAAGGATGCCCTGGGGCCTGAGGGTCAGGAAACCTGACTGCCAGGCAGGACTGGAAGTCACTTCCACCAAGTCACCCACACCAAGGGGCAAGTTTTTGTTCTCTTCCAGTGTGAGGACTTTAAGATGCATGAATAAGGGGCACGCCTCTGCATGTGCCTGAGGTTGTAAGGAACGTCGGAAGGTTTGAAGGCAGGTTATGGGCAGCACACTGGGACCCCCTGGGATGCGGGACTCCCCCCAGGACGCAGCCCTTGCGTCCCCCAGTCCCTCCACCTCCCTGGCAACTAGGTGAGTCTGGGAGCACATCTGCAGCTCCCAGACGCCACTGGCCTTGAAGCAGCGCCACTTAGACCTCTCCGATGGCTGCAATCCCTCCACGAGCAGCCCAGGCTGCGCCCGCACCCAGCTCGTTTCAGAGGTGGCAACACAGCAGCAACCACGGCCGACGTGAGTCCCCAGACAGTTTCATCACAACACCTGGCTTCTTGCCCTTCAGCTTCTCTTCATATCATCATGACTGAATTGCAGAGTGCCAACCAAACACACAGGCCATTACAAAGTATCATGTCCCAAACACACAGGCTGTTACAAAGTATCCTGTCCCCACATTTCTTCATAGGAGCGGTCGGCTCTTCTCTTTAGGTCTTTTCTTTTAAATTATTGTTTGATTTTGAATACATGCTCATGAATTTCTCAGTTCTCCTCTGATGCCTTAAGTCCAGCCATGGAAACCTGAAAATGCCCTGGAACCTCCTGGACACATCTAATTATAGGTGGCTGCAGAGAGGGTAGTATCTGATTGTCCATTACATCCACTCACTCAATGTGGAAATTAAACACGCATAAACGTGGTAGACATTCAGAAATTGAACACAAATATGAAGCCTCATCCATTTCATATCTCTTCCACTTTGACAAAGTTTCATAGTTTAACACAGATGAATGTGTGCAGTTCCTGACACTGCATCATCTCCATACTAGGCTGTTGGAACTATATAGTGCGGTCGCAGTTGATTCGTCTGGGGGGGGGTGGCGGCCGGTTGCTAAATCCTAGGCTCTCAGGACTGCTCGGAGGGTACCGGCGGCGGGGGCTCTTTCCTGGAGGCGAGGGCGAGGCGGGGGACTGGGCCCGGTCCCCAGCGTAGGCGTGCAAAGTATGGAGGGCGGCGAAAAAGGAACAGGCGGGACACGTTTCTTTTAGGGTGAAGAAGCCAAGAGAGATTATTAGGGGAGAGTACAAGCTTATATCGGGCGGTTTAGAGGGCGGGGTAGCTGTAGAGGTTAAAGGCTTGGATTGGTTCTGAGAGGGCGCGGAGGTTGTTTGAAAAGGGGCGGGAGTCGCTCCAGTAACGGGGAGTGGGCGGGCAAGGTAAAGGGGGCGGTTTTTTCCGGCAAGCTTCCCCTGATGGTTGTACTTTGGGGTGAGGAAATGGGGCCTGCATTCGGCTCCACTTTCTCAGGCCCGGGGGGCCGTGGAGGGCGCTACCACCCGTGCCCCACTACCTTTCCTAGGGGCTGATCAGTTCCCCTGGCCCAGGCCCGCCAAGTTGGAACTCGATAACAGTGTCCCGCAATATAGAACAATGGATCTATTTGGATGGCTTTCACAAATTTCAGTTAAAAAACCAAACCCCGTGCGTTTATGTGGTAGTGTTTTGGGTTTAGCGTGCCTGCAGGTTTGTCGCTGTATTTCTTGTCAGGGAACTTTCTTACTTTCATTTGGCTTTGAGGCACTTCCAGTGGTTTTTATTACATTTGTTTTTAAATAATCCATGTGGTGAGGCAGGATTCCTAAGAGCCGAGTCCTGTAGATGGTTCCCAAAGTCACCCAGACAATGACTGGCTCCATTAAACCCGTTATAGAGTGGAGAAAAAGTCCTGGGTTTGCAAATTAGGACGTGCACACAATATATTGGGAAAGAGAGGACTCGTTTTGGAAGCTTCTGGGAGAGCATTTTCAATCTAAAGCCATACTGTGAATCTTGGTCTTACAAATTAAGTACCTTTTCCAAAGACATGCACTTGTGGGAAAGTTCTCGTAGCCTGTGATTGACCTGAAAGGAAAGGTGGACCAGGAAAGAGGACACCCTTGCCTGAAGTAATTGCCCAGAAGTTGACCTTGAATTCACGGAGGAAAGCAAAACTTTGTTTGCCTTTGTAACTTATTTAATACATCTACTATTTGTTTGCCAAGATTCCACTGCTTTAGGGATTTTTTAAAAACATTTCAACAAAAAAGTAGGTAACAAGAAAAGAGGTCTTCTCCTTTCAGAATGTGTGGCTTAGAAATTACCTGCTTGCAGGTTCTTAAGTGAACGGTACCTATTCGTCTTCTGAGAGTTTCCTTTGAAGTTAGAGTAAAAGGGCAGACGGAGCAAACTTCATCTCCACCAGGGTTTGTCCCAGGGCTGCTCAGACGAGCACGTTCGACTGGGTGTTTCCTGCGCCACCACCAACAGCGACAAAGAGCATTACCTGTTACCTGGTCCATGCTCCCCCAAACCCTCAAAATCTCTTAGATTTTATCACTGTTTCTAGATTTTTAAACCACGGAAAATTCTATTGACACCTGGATTGGTAGATAAAAAATTAGTTCACTTACACTACCTCTCTTCCTTTTTCCCAAGATGTGCGAGTTATAATTTTATTTTAATATTTTCTATTTGTTGTCTTTGTAACTTATAAGTTATGAGCATGTTATGTTTTTCAGAAAAAATATCAACTAACTCCAAATATTAAAGATTAGGATATTATTGACATCATACTTTCTTCCCTATTTCCGTCTCTCATTCTGTCACCTGTTGGAAAATTATTGTAAACCATGACATCCAAGAAGAACATATGTAATACTGTATATTGACTACCCTGCAACTTATATGCTATTGCTTCCCATTATTTTTATTTTGATACCTAAATCTAGACATTTTAATTGCTTTTACAGTCAGTATTTGTTTCAATTTATTCATGTTTACCATTTCTTTGCGCATCATTACTTTTTGCATCAAGTATATTTTTTCAAGAGTATTCCCTTCTTCTTGAAGCATTTACCAAAGAAGTAAATTCAGCGAAAATCTATTGGTGATAAATGCTCTCAATATTTTGGGGGTGTGGGTGTGAGAAAAGACCTGGAAAGAAGCATGCTCTTTGAAATATAGTTTTTCAATCTATTTAATTCTACTTGGACAATTATTGGTTTTTTTTAATTTTTAATTTTATTGAGATTGTTCAAATAGCATACAATTATTCAAAGATCCAAAGTGTACAATCAGTTGCCCTGGTGCCCTCATACAGCTATGCATCCATCCTCACAATTAATTTTTGTTCAATTTTTAGAAACTTTTCATTACTCCAGACAAGAAATAAAGACAAGGAAGTGGGAAAAAAAAGAAAAAGAAAAGGAAACTCAAATCCTCCCATATCCCTAACCAACCCCCCTCCATTGTTGACTCATAGTACTGGTATAGTACTTTTGTTACTGTTTATGGAAGAACATTGAAATACTACTAACTGTAGTATATAGTTTGCAATAGGTATGTATTTCTTCCTTATATGACCCTCTGTTATTAACTTCTAATTGTATTGTCATACATTTGTTCTGGTTCATGGAAGCGATTTCTAGTATTTGTACAGTTGATCATGGACATTGCCCCCCATAGGAATCAGTTTTATACATTCCCATCTTTTGATCTCCAACTTTCCTTCTGGTGACATATATGACTCTGAGCTTCCCCTTTCCACCTCATTCACACACCATTCGGTGCTGTTAGTTATTCTCACATCTTGCTACCAACACCTCTGTTCATTTCCAAACAATTAAGTTCATCCTAGTTGAACATTCTGTTCATACTAAGCAACCTATCCCCATTCTTTAACCTTGTTCTATATCTTGGTAACTTATATTTCATTTCTATGAGTTTACATATTATAATTAGTTCCTGTCAGTGAGACCCTGCAATATTTGTCCTTATGTGTCTGGCTTATGTCACTCAGTATATTGCCCTCAAGTTTTTGTCATCAATCCACTTTTTTTTTTAATATGGCTTTGTTCACATGCCATACATTCCATCCTAACTAAACAATCAATGGTTCCCTGTTTAGACACATATTTATGTGTTCACCACCCTCACTACTATCTATATGAGGGCATCTACATTTCTTCCAGAAAGCAGGAGGAAGAGTGAAAGAAGGTAGAGAGGCAAAAGAAAAAGAAAAAGAGGAAAAAAAATATGACAGCTAGGAAGCAGCAAAAGGAAAGATAACCTTAAGTCAAAGTAGAATAAAGAGTCAGACAACATCAAGTGTCTCACACCCCTCCCCTACTCCTTGCTCTTATCTGCATTTACCTTGGTATATCATCTTTGTTACATTAAAGGAGCATAATACAATGATTCTGTTACTTACAGTCTCTAGTTTACATTGATTGCATTCCTCCCCCAATGCCTCCCCATTTTTAACACCTTGCAAGGTTGACATTTGCTTGTTCTCCCTCGTGACAGAACATATTTGTACATTTTATCACAATTGTTGAGCACTCTAGATGTCACCAAGTTACACAGTCCCAGTCTTCAGCTTTCTTTCTTTCTTCTGGCATCTCACATGCTCCCAACCTTCCTCTCTCAACCATATTCACAGTTATCTTTGTTCAGTGTACTTACATTGTTGTGCTACCGTTTCCCAAAATTGTGTTCCAAACCTCTCACTCCTGTCTTCTCCTGTCACTCTGTAGTGCTCCCTTTAGTATTTCCTGTAGGGCAGGTGTCTTGTTCACAAAGTCTCTCATTGTCTGTTTGTCAGAGAATATTTTGAGCTCTCCCTCATATTTGAAGGACAGTTTTGCTGGATATAGGATTCTTGGTTGCTGGTTTTTCTCTTTCAGTATCTTAAATATATCACACCACTTCTTTCTTGCCTCCATGGTTTCTGCTGAGACATCTGCACATAATCTTATTAAGCTTCCTTTGTATGTGATGGATCGTTTTTCTCTTGCTGCTTTCAGGATTCTCTCATTGTCTTTGACATCTGATAATCTGATTATTAAGTGCCTTGGCTATTCAAATCTGTTCTTGGCTATTCAGATCTGTCTTTGGCTTTTCAGATCTGTTCTGTGCTTCTTGATCTGTAATTTTATGTGTTTCATAAGAGATGGGAAATTTTCATTGATTATTTCCTCTATTATTGCTTCTGCCTGTTTTCCCTTCTCTTCTCCTTCTGGGACCCCAATGATACGTACATCCTTGTATTTCATTTTGTCCTTAAATTCCCAGAGATATTGCTTATATTTTTCCATTCTTTTCTCCATCTGCTCGTTTTTGTGTAGGCTTTCGGGTGCTTTGTTCTCCAGTTCCTGAGTGTTTTCTTCTGCCTCTTGAGATCTGCTGTTGTATATTTCTGTTGTGTCTTTTGTCTCTTGTGTTGTGCCTTTCATTTCCATAGACTCTGCCAGTTGTTTTTTTTTGAACTTTTGATTTCTGCCTTATGTATGCCCAGTGTTTTCTTTATAGCCTTTATCTCTTTTGCCATATCTTCTCTAAACTTCTTGAATTGATTTAGCATTAGTTGTTTAAATTCCTGTGTCTCAGTTGAAGTATAAGTTTGTTCCTTTGACTGGGACATAACTGTTTTTCTTAGTGTAGTTTGTAGTTTTCTGTTGTTTAGGTATCTGACATCCTAGGCCACCCCAATCAGTTTTTCCCAGATGAAAACAAGCTCAGGTCACAGAAGGAGGACATACTCCGTATCCGGTTTCCCTGATGGCGTGTCCAACAATTATGTTTTGTAACACCCTGAGGATATTTTCAGAGGTGTTTGAAGATATTTCCCTTCTGCTTATGCTCTCAGAAGTCAGCCACTTGCCTGTCTTCTGCTGTTGCTGATCTCTCTCTTCTCAATGGTTGTTTTCCTTCTCTCTGTATTTTTTTTGAAAATAGCTTTATTGATGTAATTTTCATATCATAAATTTCACCAATTCTAAGTGTGCAACTCAACAGTGTAGTATATATATTTGTTTGTACACATATATTGCCAAAACCTAACTGCAGACAGTTTCTGTCACCCTCTAAATAAAGCACATGTCCATTAGTCAATCCCTATTCCTATCCACAGCCGGAGGATAATAATAATCTACTTCTGTTCCCATAGATTCCTTGTTGGACATGTCATGTAACGGGAATCACACACTGTGTGTTCTTTTCCTCTGGCTTCTTTCACCGAGCGTCATATTTTTGAAGTTCATCCATGTTGTAGCATTACCGAGGCTTCGTTTCCTTCTGTGGCCCAAATCAATTCCAGAGAATGGATATGCCTCCTTTGGTTATCTATCTGTCAATTGATGGGCATTTGGGTTGTTTCCACTTTTGGGCTATTATGAATAATGCTACTGTGAACATACACTTACCAGACTTTGTGTGGGATGTAAATTTTCATTTTTCTTGACTTTATCCTAAGGAGTCAAATTGCTGGGTCATAGAAGTATTATTTTAAGAATTTTTTTAAAGAAACATTTAAACTGTTTTTCAAAGTACCTGCCCATTCTACATTGTCACCAGCAATGTAAGAGGTTCCCAATTTCTCCATTTCTACAGCAACACTAGTCATTTTCTTTCTTTCCCAAATTATAGTCATGCAAGTGGGTGAGAAATGGTAACTTATTATGATTTTATTTGCCTTCCCCTAATATTAGTGGTGATGAGAACTTTTTAAGGTGCTTATTGTCCATTTGCATATATATTCTTTGGAGAAATGTCTTTTCTAATCCTTTGTTCATTTTTAATTAGGTTATTTGTCTTTTTATTGTTGAGTTATGAGAGTATTTTTAATATATTCTAGATGCAAGTCCCTTATCAGATATATGATGTGAAGTAATTTCTCAGAGTGTGCGGTTTGTCTTTTTACTTTTTGTTTGGTGTCCTTCAAGCAGAAAGTTTTTTAATTTTGTCACATTTATCATTTTTATTTTATCACTTCTGTTTTTGGTGTCATATCCAGTAAATCATTGACTAAACCAAGATTACAGAGATTTATTCCAATGTTTTCTTCTATGCCTTTTATATTTTTACCTCTTACATTTAGGACTGTGCTCCATTTAGAATTAACTTTTGCTTATGGTTTATGAGGAAAGGGTCTAAATTCATCACTGTACATGTGGATATATAATTGTCAGAGTATCATTTGCTAAAAAGAATATATCATTTCCATTGACTTTTCTTGGCATGTTCGTCAAAGGTCAGTTGACTGCAAATGTAAGGGCTTATTTTAGTCTCTGAATTCTGATCCATAGATCCACAAGTCTATCCTTATGCCTATAGTACAATGTTTGATTGCTGTAGCTTTATAATAAGCTTTGTATCAGGAAATGTAAGTCCTTCAACTTTGCACTTTTTCAATTTTTTTGGTATTTAGAATTAGCTTGTCATTCTGAAAATGAAACAAAACAAAACAAAACAAAATAAGCCAAACCCAAACAAAACAAAACTAACTGGGATTTTCATAGGTATTGTGTTTAATCTGTAGACCAATTTGGAGAGTATTGCCATTTTAATTTTGAGTCTTCAGATCCATGAACATGGGATGTCTTTCCATTTATTTTGATTTTTTTAAATTTTTTTAATCAATCCTTTTCTGTGTACCAGTACTTCCCTTCTTTCATTAATTGTTTCTAAGTATTTCATTCTTGATGTTATTGTGGATGGAACTGTATTCTTAAGTTCATTTTTGGGTGGTTCATTGCCATTATATAGCAATAAAACTGATTTTATGTATTGATCTTGTATCTTTCAACCTTAAACTCTTTTATTAAATGTAGTAGTTTGTTAGTGGATTTCTTGGAGATTTTTTTTTCGTTACATAAAAAATCATGTCATCTGTGAATTAAGATGATTTTATTCCTTCCTTTCCAATCTGGATGGCTTATATTTCCTTTTTGGTCTGTTTGCCTTGGATAGAGCCTCCAGGACAATGTTGAATAAAATCAGTAAAATTGGAAATCCTTGTCTTATTCTTGACTTTAGGGAGGAAAATTTTAGTCTTTTTCCATTAAGTAAGATTTTAAGATTTTGTTAGTGGGTTCTTCAAAGATGCCCTTGATCAGGTTGAGAGATTTTCTTTCTATTTCTAATGTATTGAGGATTTTATGCCATGAATGAAAGTTGGATTTTTTTCAAATCCTTTTTCTGAATCTATTGAGAGTGTCATGCAGCCCTTGTCCCTTTTCCTGTTAAGTATAATGCATTACATGAACTAATTTGTGGGTCAATCAGCCTTCCATTCCTGAGATAAATCCAACTTGGTCATAATGTAATGCTTTTTATATGTTGCATTTTATATGTTGCTGAATTTGGTGCTAGTGTTTTCTTGAGGATTTTTGCATTATTTTTGTGAGAAATACTGGTCTGTACATTTCTTTTCATCTGGCTTTGTTATTAAGGTAATGCTGGCTTTAGCAAATCCATTGGGAAGTGACAACTCTTTCCTCATTTTTTGGGTGAGTTTGAAGGATTTGTAGAACTCATTGTGAAGCCATCTGGACTTGGATGTTGTATGTGCCTGTGAAGACTTTTAGTTAGTAATTTGTATATAACTTCAAATTTTCAACTTCTTCTTGAGTCAGTTTTTGTATTTGTGTTTTTCTAAGAATTTACTCATTTTATCAGTTATCTAGTTTGTTATCATACCCTTGTTCATAGTATTTTCTTATAATCCTTTTAATTTCTGCAAATTTGTTAGATATGTCTCTTCTTTCATTCTAGACATTAGTTTGTTTCCTTTCTTAATTTTCATGATCTGACAGATAAAGTTTTGTCAATTTTGTTAATGTTATCACAGAACTAACTTGTAACTTTGTTGATTTTCTCCATTGTTTTTCTTTTTCCTTTATTTCCCTTCTTTATTATCTCTTTATTTCTGCTTGCTTTTGTTTCAGTTTGCTTTTTTCCTTGTTTCTTAAGTTGGAAGATTAGGTTATTGATATTAGATCATTTTTTTCTTTTCTGTAAACATTTACAGCTATAAGTGTTATATATATATAAGCTATACATTATATAGCTTATATATATATAAGCTATATAAGTGTTATATATATGTGTTCATCTCAATACTGCTTTAGCTGCTCTCCTTAATTTTTATTGCATTGTTTTCATTTTCATTCATCTCAGATTATTGTCTAATTTCTTTTCTCTTACTTGATCATCACTTACCTCTCTAATGTTTTTGTCAAAACCTTAAGGCATGAGTTCCTGCATGCCATGTCCTATAAAGTCCAGTTCCTCTGCAGAGCTTAGGAGGGCAAGTCCTCCTCTCCTGCCACTTCCACTAAGGAGAACCCTGCACTGCCTGCACCAAGGCTGGGAGCATGGGTGGTGGCCTGCTTCTCCTACAAGACAAAGCTGGAAGGATGGAGGCCTCTTCTTCCTGGCTTACCCCTCTCATCATGGAAACTCTGACCTACCGGGGGAGCTTGGGGGAAGATCGATATCCCAGTAGTCACAGTCTGCTGCACCTGAAGTAGAACCTTCATCCCCCAGGTGGAAATTGGGTGGTAGAAGGAAGCCCCAGTCTTCTTGTACACCCACCCAGAATGGTTTTTCCACAGCACAGAGCTTGAGGAGGAATGAGAGAGGACAAGTATGAAACCATAACCCTAGAAATGAGATTTGAGGGAAAAGAGAGCCCTCGTATTCTTGGCAGCTATCTGGAGTGGAGTCTCCATGACGTGGAGCTTGGGACAGAGGAGCAGGAACAGACTCTGGCTCAAAACCACAGACTCTCCTGGTTCTTACTAGATTTAGTAGATTTTCTTGAATACTGGCTTGTCATTTTGCTGTATGTTGTTAGGGCAATTTCCAAAGACTTTACATGGCTGCATTTAGAATCATGACAGTTAACAAGGTTTTTTCAAGGGGAAGAGGAATTGCTCAGCAACACACATAGTCATTCTGCTCAACAGCTGCTTCCAAGATCACTTTGTCTTTGGTGTTCTGCATTTCTATTCAGGTCAGTTTCCCAAGACAGCAAAATCTGAGGTGGAGATCAGCACTCAGAAGAGTTAATGGGGAGTGCTCTGAGCCTTAAGGCTTGTCAGGGAAGGGGAAGAGGCAGTTTGGCACAGTGATAGGAAAGGCTCAGAGGACCATGTGTACATCTGGAGCTGGGATGGCCCTTCAGAGTTGTCCTGAGGGGCTGGACTTTTATTGGCTCCAGTCATTGGATGCAGGCTATACCAAGAGCACAGAAAGCAGTGTGGACTTTTTTGCATTTATCTTGCTTGGTATTGTTGCATTTCTTGAGTCTGGAAATTTGTGTCCTTTATCAGTACTGGAAAATTCTCATTCTCTGAAAATATGATCTTGTCTCTATACTGTCTATTCACTTTTTGACATTCCTATTAGAATTATTTTATATCTTTACATTCTGTCTTTACTTTGTGTGTGTGTTGGAATCTGGATAATTTTTTCAGATATATTTTCCAACTCACTAACTCTTTCATCATCTCTATTAAATTTCTATTTGACCTTTCCATTTTGAGTTTCTAATTTCAATTACTATGCATATAATATCTAGAAACCTTGTTCTTTTTAAAACATTGCCACTGTTGTATCAGGTCAATTATAATTATCTTTCACTCTCACTCCTTATTCATGTTTATAATTCTTTCATTTAATTATTATAAAAATAGTGTCCTAAAACATCACAATTTTATTATTTCCAAATCATACCTAATTCTAGCTCACCTTTCTCTCCACATACCATAAACAAAAAACAGAAGACAGGAGCTTAAAATTCTAGCCATTTGAAAACTGGGGCTTTCAGAAGACAGGGACCAGTATCCAATTGTGTTATACTGAATTTCACAATATCCTAGTATCTTGAGGATTTACCGTACTACAGTCTTATGCAAATGAAGGTATACTTTGAGATTTTGGGGTGTTTTTCAAAAATCTGTCAATTATTTTATCCATAATATACTTTGAAAACTATTGGGGCTTTAAATATATTTAATATCTGCTAGAGTAATTGACCCTTTACTTGCATGCTGAAATATATTATTTGCTATCTTCAGACTAGATGAAGATGATAACAGGACCAGTGGAAATAGAAGCAGAAGGCAAAATTTCCAGCTGCTTCAAAAAATTAAAGAGAACAAGTTCCACACTTTTGCTTTGGTACAAACCTTGAATTTCTGAAGTGGGAAAGAAAGTGGGAGAGTAAAGGGCTCTTGATGACTTTTTGGTTGGTGACAGCACAACACAACTTGGCACAAGTGTGTGTTTTTTTTTTGTTTGTTTGTTTTTCAATCTGGTTGGTGGATGTCCTACCCATGTCCTAGAAATAGATCAGCTTCTAGTATTTGGTAATGATGTAGAATTTCATCACTTTCTTTGTTTTTGTAGGTCTTTTAGTGTGAGGCTAGATTCGGCTATATACAAGACAGTTAGGAGCCATTTTAAACTGCAAATGATCCACTGTGTCAGCAAAACATACATTGGGTATCTATTTATAAAGTATTTGCTTTCAAGTGTTTATAAAATGTGAGGGTGATTTTATTTTTCAAAGTGAGTTCTTTAAGTAGCAGGACAACAGCATTTTTAAGAAACAATTTCCCTAAACTTCTTATACTCTATCTTGGGCTTATGAATGTTCTTATTTATTTTGTTGAAAACTCAGGGGGGAAAAAGTCTTCATTGGTACTGAAACAAGATTTATAATAAAACAGAATGGGTATAAGTTTTGACACGTTCAATTGCAGACACATTTCTCTCTGCCTGTGTCCAAACTTTAATCAGGATCCTTTGTTGTAAATGAAGGATGAGTAGAGTCCACTATTTTGTAAGCAGGGGCACATCCAGATCCCTCATAATATTAGTTAAAATCAATGTGCTGCTTTTTTAATTATTGCTCATGGACAAAGCAGGGAAGGCTCATTTAGGAATGGATCGATATTGAAAAGGGATTGGTAGATGGGAGAGCAGTACATCAGGCTGCTTGATGTAAAAATCATTGGGTCTGTGCGGCGCTGGTCTGGGGTTATCAGCTGCGTTAGCCTCCAGCTGGCTGGAGGGCAGTGTAATGGGTGAACCTTCCGTGAACCAGTGCTCCGTGCTGG
The DNA here is from genome assembly GCF_015220235.1 of Choloepus didactylus. Lineage (NCBI taxonomy): Eukaryota > Metazoa > Chordata > Mammalia > Pilosa > Megalonychidae > Choloepus > Choloepus didactylus. The sequence goes on along the minus strand of NC_051322.1, from coordinate 2,714,111 downwards.
GATGCTCCGGGAGCTCTTACCTGGCATCAGCATCATACACATCTTTAAAAAAGAAGCAGTTAAGAAAACTTATCTCTGCCTGGTTTTTATTGATCATGTGTAATATAGTTTGGGCTGTAGTGGAAGAGTCATTTTCTTTATTCTCCTTCGGCTGGTTACTTTTTTTTTTTAAAGCTCCCAGAATTTGATCAACAGATATACATGAAAAATGCACTGTTTTGAGTGCAATGTAAGTGTCAAAATGTGCATCTGGTTCTTCAGTGGAAATGCGCATGTGGGGGAGCAAGAGAGAGAGAGGGAGGGGACAGGACACAGCGAGAGAGGGATCCAAACTCCAGGCAGTGTTGACAGCAGCCCAAGCATGTAACGCCATCCAGAACATTTAATTCTCACTTCTATCTTGTCACATTAATATGGGAAAGCATTCTGAAAAAAAAAAAATCCATGAATTACACACTATAAATACCTCCACAGTGCATCTGTGCATAGCAGGTTTCCTAAATCTGTCCGCAGCAGCAACATCTGCTCTGGAGACCAGTGATAGAATCCTTGGTCTTGAGTAGTTGTTTCAGGTAAGTATCGTGCCACACCTTGACCTGTCATGATCATTATGGCTTTAAATTAGTGAAATACACTTTAGGTAATCGATTTAATGTGTCAGAGTGTGCACTGTACAAGGAATGAGTGTGACTGTTCAAAATGGGCGGCCCTGCTCGGTGAGGTAGGTGAGCGCAGCGGGGCTGCAGCCTGGAGGTCCTTCCTTCTGCATCCCAGCTCAGGCTCTGGGGACACTGCCACGGGCGGCAGCTCCTGGAAATCAGCCAGCCCCCACTGTAGCCACACAGTCCAGGCTTGGCCGTCGATGGCATTGATTTCTGGTCATTGCTGACCTGAGTGTGATTGGGTTAACCTCCTGTTTCTTTACATTGTAATGACCATGGGCTGTTTATTTTAATTTATTTTTCCTTTACTAATCATTTGGCTTATCAGGCAGTCGGTCTGATGTTGACTCTAGGCTGACATTAATAGTAATTATTTTAAAAAATAAAAAATAATAAATTTGGGAAGTCAAGCAAAACAGGAAAATCATAGAGCCTTGAAAGAAAACTGTGTGTGTGTGTGTGTATGGTTGAATATCTATGCATATGGATAGATAGGTAGATAATAGTTGGAAAGTCTAGTGAAAGCCTTAACATGAGCTATGTAGCAATATTATGTTAAGCAGTGAAATGTAAAAATGGCTTATATCAGCCTTGGCAAAATATATAAATGCATATCAACAAATAAAAGAAAACATAGGGATAAAAATATACCAGTGGCCCTACTTTAAGGAAAGCCAATTTGCAATATAAAATATGAAATTCAAATGCACATATAAATTAAGATCTGATTCTTTAGATTACAAGAAGAGTCTTTGTCTTTCAAAATACTGATCACAAAATGTCTCTGCATGTGATGGTGTTAAAAATGGGTCTCTCTCTCTTTCTCTCTCCCTTTTTCTGCTTTTTATTTTTATTTTAGCTTAGTTGCTGGTTGTCACATTTCCTTCATATATGCAATGTTTCTATTCCTTTCAATCTGTTGAAGAACTTACTTCAGGAAGAGACTTTATCAATCTGATGGAACGGTTTTACAACCTGAGACCCAGTTGGAATTGGCTGGACCCACTCCCTGCTCTTCTCTTTGTGATAAAATTTTGACCTGCCTTTTTTCTCAGAACTATTTTTATGCACACCAGGTGTTTGATCAGAGTCCATTCCAAGCAAAGATACAATATGAAAGGGAAACTAAATCTTGATAAAGACCAGATGGAAAGACACTTTTATTTAGTTGAGTTTCTATGAAGAAAAATAAAAAGGGAAAACATAGATGTGTAGAAGCCCTCACTTTCATGATAAATTCTGAAATTCCATCAAACATGACAATAAATGAGATGACATTTTCCCAACCAGTAGGAATTATTGGAGCAACAAATTTGAAGCAGTTGAAGGAAATTAAATAAAATTATTTATATATGACTTATTTGGAAGACTAATTAATTACTTTTCAACAATATTTGTGGAGCACCAACTATCGCTGAAGCACTGTAGGGGAGTGGGAATCAGCCAGAGTTCACAACCAAGTGGGTTGGTTCCAACCATCTGGAAGGTGATTCCTTACTTCTATTTCAAACAGTGTGATGGACTAAGATAAAGCAATAACATAATAACATTCTCACTACAATCTCTAGAAATTCTAAATAAAATGCCAGATAAAATTATTTTAAATATAAAGCTGAAATTGCCAAAATAAAGGACCCCCTTGAGGTGCTAGCAAGATGGAAGACGGGGAGCAGAGCTGTCCTGCTGAGACAGTTGCTGAGGTCCTCTGATGTGGCTGGTGGTGATGGCAGCGTTGGCTGCTCTCACGTCGTGTTGACATCAGCTTGCATGGCCTGGCTGGGGCTGGGGCTGGAGTTGTAACTGAGGCTTTGCTTTTGCCAGAGCCCTTAAAAGATCATAACTTTAGCAGAATAAGTGACTCAGGGAAACCAAAAGGAAGCTTCCTGCCCCTGCTAGGCTGTAGGTGAAAGAATTAACAAAAGAGTCTTCTAAGAATTTAAAACCATGAGTATGCATTTCTCATGGATTGGATATTTGCATTTCTTCTACTCACTAAGCTGAGAACACATCATGAAAAGTCATGCTGGGCCAGTGGTTGTTAGGCTCAGATAAAATAAAAATAAACAATGTCAACTGTCTGAAGTACATTTGCAGAACCTAGGCTATGAGAAATTGTCACATACACACGTGAAAAATTGCCACAGAGAAAGCAAGCCCCTATGAAGATGAAACTATAGCCAAAATTGGAAAACACACAAGCAAGAAGAAGATGTCCACTCTCACCACTTCTATTCAACATTATACTGGGGATTCTAGGCAAGAAAAAGAAATAAAAGGCACCCAGACAGGAAACTGTGAAATAAAACATTATGCACAGATAAGATATTCATCTGTGTAGAAAATCCAATGCAATCTACCAAAAACCAACTAAGACTGATAAGTAAGCTTAGCAATGTGGCAGGATAACAGATCAAAAGACAAAAGTCAATTGAATACCTATATATTAACAATGAACAACTGGAAATTGTAATAAAATACCCTTTATGATAGCATCAAAAAGTAAGAAATGATCTGACAAAAGATTCACAATAACTGTACACTGTAAAACCCACTGAAAGAAGTCAGAGAAGACTGAAATAAATAGAGTTATACAACATTCATGCATCAGAAGATCCAACACAGTTAAGATTCTCCCCAAATTGATTTATGAATTCAACACATCCCTGGTCAAAATCCCACAAATATTTTTGTAGAAATTGATAAGCTGATTTTAAAATTCATATGAGAATTCATAGGATCTAGAATGGCCAAAACAATTTAGGAAAAAGTACAAAGTTGGACAACCAAAATTAACTGATTTCAAGGCTTATTCTAAAGCTATATGATTCATGACAGCGTGGTTTTATCATCACAATAGACAAGTAGACCAATAAGCAGAATCCTTGCACCACATAAACAAACTCCCTACAAGTCATAGACCCAAATATAAAACCTAGAACTCTGAACCTTCTAGAAGGAAACTGGAGAAAATCGTTGCATTTGGATTAGGCAAATGATTCATAGATATTATGAAAGGCATGATCCATAAAAGAAGGAAATGATAAATTAGACTTCCTCAAAATGAAGAAATCTGTTCTTTGAAAGACAGGTTAAGAGAATGAAAAACAAGCTACAGATATTGCAAGGCATATCACTGATAAAGTATTTTATCCAGGAATATGAAGATTTATTAAAACTCAACAGTAGGAAAACAAATAACTCTATTAAGAAGTGGCAAAAGATTTGAACAGACATTTCATCAAAGAAGGTACACAGCAGTTTACCTAAGCTTGGAAACAGGTGCTCAATGCCCTTTGCAATTAGAGAAATAGTTTAAATGACCAGGAGATACCCTATGACACATCAGTTGGAATGACTAAAATTAAAAGATTGGTCACACTAAGTGTTGGTGATGACCTGAGGAACTGGTACTTTTGAACGCTGCTTGTGGGATTGTAGAATGCTTTCAAAAACTGTTTGGCAGTTTCTTAAAAACTTAAACATGCACCTAACATCTGGTCCAGCTATTCTATTCCTAGGTATTTACACCAAAGAAGAGAAAGTATATGCCTCTTCAAACACTTGTACATGCTTTATTTGTAACAGTCAAAACTGGAAATGACTCAAATATCTACTAAGAGGTGTCCTATCCATAGAATCAGTCAATAAATTAGTAATAACAGGCAATGAACTATTGGTACATCAGCATGGATGGATCTCAAAATAATTATGCTGAATGCAAAGAGCCAAATAAAGAAAGAATACATATGTATATTAGTTTCATATGGCCGCTGGAACAAAATACCTCAAATGGAATGGCTTGAAATTTATTCCCTTATAGCCTGGAGCTCAGGATCTGAAACAGCCTGGGTCTCCCTGGGTAAGATCAGCCGTCTGCGGGCTGCCCACCCTCCTTGGCTCCCCGCATCCTGGGAACTCAGAGCCAGCGACCCCGCCCTTCTGAACAATGCTTCGTCCTCACAGCTCCCTCTCGGACTCTGTCCTTGCTCCCTTCCTCCCTTGTAAGGACTCCGGTGACTGCACTGGGCCCACCCAGATAATCCGGAACATTCTCCTTCCCAGGGTCTTAACCTCATCACACCCTGACGTTCCTTGTGCCGTCGGAGGCAACATATGCACAGGTCCCCAGCTCAGGGCGTGGGCATCTTTGGGGGCTCTTGGTCTGCTCACCACAATACTGCACCACATGGTTCCAGTTACATAAAGCTCCAGAAAATGCAAAGTAACCTAAGCGGCAGAAGCAGGCCAGAGGTTGTCTAGAGCTGGGGGAGGCAAACGGCGGGGCAAACGGGAGAGATGAGAAAAGGGCGTGGGGGCTTTTGGTTTCATGGGTAGATGTGTGTGTGTGTGTGTGTTTCAAAACTGTACATTTTAAATATGCACAGTTTATCACATCCATTTGTACCTCAATAAAATATAAAATAAGTTTGTTCAAAATGATATGACATCAGAAAATAGTTAACAAATCAACAACTTTTATGCAGGAAAGAGGATTCAGAGAATAATCAAAACTTCTAGGAACAAATGATAACAATTAAAACTGAACAGAAAACTGAATGGAGAAATTAAGTATCAAATTAGACAAAGCTAAAAAGAAAGTTAAAAACTTCAAAGCATGACATGAAGAAATGACACAATAGACAGGCACAGAGCCAAAAATACAGAAAATATTACAATAAGATTAACAGACATGAATATGAGAACAAAATCACTTGAAGTATGGCTAAAACAGAAGAAAAGATGGAATGAGAAGGAAGTAATATTTAGCTGCATAAGGGAACATAAATCTTAGATCTGGAAAGTACAATAAGTCCACAGAGAGATAAAGAGGGTAAACTCACACAAGACCCATCATAATAAAACTACATAACCCAAGATGGAAGTTAAAATCTTTAAAGTAGTAAGAAAGAAGACAGCCTACAAAGTAAGAATACTAAGACAAATGCTTTTCCACAGCTACACTGGAGGACAAAAAATGGAATAATAACTTCAAATTTACAAGAAATTTATTAAGTAAAATTGTATATACAATTAAATGAGCGAGAGATAAAAAAACATTCAGAAAGAGCCTGAGAGAATTTAGTTCTCATGGAACTTGATGAAAAAAGACTAAAGAGTCACTTCAGGAGAAATGAAGTTGAATCTAGAAAGCATGGCTGGGATTCATAAAGAAGTAGTAAGTAAAGATAATTGGTAAATATATGAATAAAACTAAAAAGAGATTAACTGCATAAAACAATAACAAAAGCACTTACTAACTCTGTCAGTATGCAAACAGGGTGGAATACAATAGAATAAGTCAGCATACATTATGGAAGGAGTTTATTTGAAATAGGAGTAATTGCTCAGGAAGACAGTAAAGTATTAATTAATTTTATATTTTGCTAATCATGAATGCATGATAAACTGTTAACATTAATACTAAAGAATGCAAGGGTGATATATTAGTTTTAAAAGAGCAGAGGGAAAAAAAGAATATGGAAAATTTAATCCAAAAGAAAATAAGAAAGAATAGAAAGAATCAAAGATAAAGACAGATAAATAAAAAGCCTCAAATTAGAAACTGAAAGAAACAAAATATAAAGCACAGCAAATGCAAAAGGACTAAACTTCACCAATTTAATAAGACCAATTCTCAGATTCAATTATGTTTTTAAAATCCAGGTATATGCTGTTTATAAGAGATGTAAATAAAACATAATGACCCAGCAAATTTGACTGAGAAGGAAAAATGCATATCAGGAAACTACTAATCAAAGTGTTCCGTTGTAACTATATTGATGTCACATGAAATAGACTTTTAAGAAAAAGATATTGAGTCTAATATGCTTCAGCACATAAAGACATAATAAGATCTAGCCAACCTGCATCAAGCACGTAGCTCAAAATATAGAAAATAAAAGTAGACAGAATAGCAAGGCAAAATTTATAAAAATAATAAGATGCAAAATTTCTAGGAGGAAATTATTTAGTGAATTGAATGCAAACATTAGAATAAAAGAAAGAAAATGAATTAGCTTAGTGTCCAACTCAAGGAGTTGAAATAACGATAGCAGAGTAACCCTAACAGGATTGCTTGGGGGTCCCAGAGGGAAAGGGGCTCAGTGGGCAAGGACGGGAGGCAGACAGACAGACAGGTCATGCAGAGGGAATGTAAAGGCAGGGTCCTGTTGGGGGATGCCAGTCTGTGGGTGTCGGTGGGAGCTCTGAGAAGGCAGCTCCCCCAAGAAGGGCTTCTCTGTGTGCTCAGGAATTTGGAGAGCAGTCGGAGGGCTTGGAGAGACAAGGCAGAAGTTTAGGAACGGGTCCGGAATGCACCTCTTCCCTACCTTAGCCAGGTACCGTCAAGTCCGCCTGCTCTCGCCCACAGTGGACCAATTTCTGCCTTGGGAAACTGTCCTGAGCTGTCATCTGGGGAAGGCTCAGCCTTTGGCCACAGCACTGAGCACCTGGTCTTGGTCGCCTCCTTATCCCAGGTGGGAGCCGGGCACGTGGGCCACAGAGGAGGGGTCTGCACCCAGCCAGAAGCCACATGGGCTTTTACTCCACACATGATCTCATTTAATCCTTACAACAACAAACGAGCTGCCCATACTCATATCAGCACTGACTAACAAGGGGGCATTAATCTGTGAGGGAAATTGTGCAGGGTCCCAGGAGAAAACTGCAGAGGCCAGATGTGAAAGCAGTTAGCCCTCCAGAGCCTGCAGGCTTGCAAGCAGATCATGCCATTTACCACGGTACTAAATAACCGCTGGATCTAATGGGAGCCCCTAGTTTCTTCTTCATTTAGGGTGTGTCCAAGCGTCCAGAGAAGTTTGTTAGCCTATTGGTTTGCATACTGGCTAGAAGGAAGGTTTGGCTCCCTGAGAGCAGAGTGAGCGGCCTCGCGGCTGTTGGGTGTCGTGCTTTTACTACACTTGGGCCATGGGGGACCCTGAAATGCTGCCACTTGCTTTAGCTGTGCGCGGCCTGATGAGATGCATTCAATGGTAAGGAGCAAAGTATTGCTTTAGGCAAAATCGAGAAGGTACATTCTCATCACAATTGTGTATCATAGAAAAAACAACACAAACTGAAACAGCCAGAGCTGCTACAATTTAAGTAACAAAATAAGTGAAATATTATTGAATTATAATCCAAAGTATAAAATTGATATCCATGATTCCCAACCCACAATGAATGAATAAACTAATAAAAGGAGGAAAAGACAAATTGCCGAAGCAGAATAACCCCAAATGCTTGATGCTGACTCTTGTACGAAGGTGGGGAAGCATCTCTGCCCATTCTTAGCCGCGGGCTGGGGCAGTGACGTCCCTCCTGAGGGGACAGGATGGGCGGTGAGAGGAGGAGCGGCTCTGCAGTGGGGACAGCCAGCACACCCACTCAGCCAGGTGCTCCTGAAAGCATCTGCGTTTGCACCCCAGGCTGACAGCGTGGACCCCAGACATGACGCTGTGAAAATGAGGCTTCACTGTGCTCTCCCTCCCCAGATCCCACAAACCCCAGTCACGAGAAAACGTCAGACAGATTCCAATACAGGGACAATCTGCAAACTACTGGATTAGTCTACCTCAACACTGTCCAGGTGACCAAAAACAAGCAAAGTCTGAGAAACTGTCACAGCCCAGAGGAGTCTGAGGGAAGATAGGAGTAAATGTCATGCGGGATCCTGGAATGGAGAAACATATTAGGTAAAAACTAAGGAAATCCTGGCCTAGTACGGGCCTGAGTTGCTAACAATGTATCACCATTGGACATTAATTGTAACGGAGGCACCACACTAAGGCAAGATGCTCAGAACAGGGCTCCTGGTGCAGGGATGTGCATTATCTTCTAAATTTTTCTTCAAGTCTAAAACTGTTCTGAAAAGGAAACTATTTTTTAAAAAAACAAAGATAAATAAATGGACTACGTCTAAAAAGCACCTCACTTCAGAGTTCATGTGATAGCCACTGCTATTAAGAGAAGAGTTATTTCATTTTAACTTTATGGAATTAGTTGAGAAAGGTACATTGCTAATTTTACCTGCTCGGTAGTTTTAACAATGACCAAGTAAATTCTCAAATTTGGCTTTAAAACGTTGCTCCCTGGCAGACACCCTCTGCACTAGTTGCCATCTGAAAATGAATTTTCACAGCTTAGTTTTAAGCACCTTGAAAATGGGAGTTTATAAGGAAGTGCTGACACCACCTGAAAGGAGCAGTGTGAATACGTGGCTGTAATTTACAACGTCAGCCCGTCTTCCAAATGCTTTCTCCATGCACCACAATTTGCACAAATCAGAAAGGAAGGTACTGCAGTGAATTATTGTGCAATTAATCATTTGACCATGAGGGATTCATTTACTAATTAAAAACTCAAAAAGAGTAAATTGAAATAACCAGTGACTACTAAATCACGTCTTCCGAAGCATCAGCTGCATTGTAATAAATCATCGTGTATCAATCAGAGTTGTACACGTTTGGATACCTAGACTTCAAGCCTGCTCAAAACATCCCTCATGTTCAGAGATTCTTTTCACATACGCACAGCAATTATATCCATCTATTTATCTCCATGTCTCCTTGTATAACAACTGTGGATTCTAAAAAATAAAAATGCTAAAAATGAAATGAAGTGAAAATACATTTAATATAAAATATAGAATACCAATACTATCTTATATATAAGTATATAGTATTGTTATACTTTATATCTTTTCTTTGTGCCACGATACATATATCCTGATACTTAAACTTTATACCTCAATTCTTTGAGTGTAGATAGAAATTTCAGGCATGTTCATGAAACCTATTCAATTACCATTTGCACACTTTCTTATTTCTTTAAATTACCCATCTCTGTATACTTAGATCAGTTACCAGTGAGGATAGCAATGTAGAATTGGAAAATTTCTCATGAGGAATTTAGTGAGGCCATAAAAGAGGGTCAACCTCAGACACACAGATCTCACTGTCTCCTGGGTCTGTGGATTTCATTTTGTTCACTTTCTCCTACACACTTGGAGGTGGGGAGGGGGTGCTGGCTCAGGTCCCTAATCCTGCTCCCTGTAGGGCTTGGAAGTTCATCCACAGCTACACTGAAAAGAGGGAAGGTGAGAAGAGCCCAGAGGAACTGAGCCAGTGGCCAGGCAGGGATGCAAGGCTGAGGGAACAGGGCCTCTGAAGCAGGGAGAGAAAGGCCTTCTCAGGATCAGAGGCAGGGGTGAGCACAGGTGTCACGAGAAGGCAGAGAGCATCATCGCAGAAGTGTGGCTGCGTAGTTCCCACATGCACTTCCCCAGCCCATCACTGCAGCTGAAGGGAGTGTGCGTGCACCGCCCGGAAAGCATCTACCTGCCAGCTGAGCACGTAGCCTGAGAGAGAATGTGTAGAAATGAAGAAAAAAAGAACAAAAAACAGAAACAGTGTTTCCATTTCACAGTATCTGAGAGTGTCTATGCGCTCCTAAGGACCACGTGCACGCACCCCTGTGCACTGAATGCCTGACATCTGCAGCTGCGTTTAGGAGCTAGGAATGTAGGATTCAGACAGCCCTGCCCCCTCAGGCCTTTCTACTCTAGAAAGAAGAGATGGAAAATACACCTGATAGCTGACTAGGTACATGGAGAGATAGATGATAGATGGATGAAGGCTAGCTGATGACAGGTATAGAGAGATAAATTAGAGTGATAGATGATAGATAAATGATAAATAATAGATATATGATAAGTCGGTAGGTAGAGGTAGGTAGATAGATAAATAATGATAGATAGATAGATAGATAGATGAGGTAGATGGTTCGTTGGTAAGTTGGTGGGTAGGTGGGTGGATGGATAGATAAATGAGAAAGAGAGAGGAGAGGGGGGAATGTTTGGCAATGCTTTGGCACCCTGTTTTCATCATTTTTGGAGGATCCTTGGAGACAGAATTGATACCGCACTTAGGCTTTGCAGTGAGACACACCTGGGTTCAAGAACGAGCTCCGCCCTCACTACAGGTTGACCTGGGAATGGAAGGTACTGAGTGTGCCAGCCTAGAGTCTGCTCACCTGTCGGACGGAGGCCCTGGCTCTGGAGCCCCCAACCAGGGGTGATTGTGAGGATGAAAAGGAAATGTACCCAGAAACTTAGTGCACAGCAACTCAGTGAGTGGGCAACTAATCTTAACTATAGTCCTTAAAACACTGTCTTCCCTTCCTTTTTCTATTTCTTATATCTTCCAGGTTTCTTTCTTTCTGCTTTTCCCTCTCTGACCTAATTTAAACTCTTTCACATCATGTGTTTTTCTGTTTCTTTGCCGGTTTCTGCCATGGTTTCCTAGTATTTATGGTCCTCTTTGCCCCTTTCCCGTCCCCATGCTGGCCCCTCCTTGCAATGTGCAGCACAATAAAAAGCCCATTAGTGTTGGCTGAGTGTGTAAAGATTATTGCGCATAAGAGCAACCGTGGACCAAATGTATCTGGACTTGTAAAAACTCCTTCGACAAGGTTTTATACCAAATGTTATTACACATCCATTTACCACGGACCCAGGAACTAATTTCCATGGATCCCTGGAGAGGGTGGTGAGGATTAGTTTTATTTAATAGCTGCATTAATGAACTGACAGCAAAGAGTTTTTGCTTTGTTATGTTTATTTTAGTTTTTAAGTGATTCTCTGCCCTTACGGACAGGATTTTAATTATAAGACCCTCAAGTTAGAGTCAGGAAACATGGATTTTAGATTTAGGACTTCATCCACTATGTGAAGGTGAGCAAGTCATCTAAGTTGGGGGCGTTATCGCGTATGTGCTATCGGAGAGTGGTGGGGTAGAGCACTTTTTAGCAGTAGAACCTCCTTTTCCAAATGAATTCATATATTATATATTCTAATATTCATTCACTTATTACACAACCGCTGTGTCCACAGAGGGATGGACAAACGGCAGGCAGAGCTGGGCACCTCATGCCTCCAGTGATCATTTGGTGGCTGAAGCCCCTCAGCCCCCTGTTCTATTCCTTGAGTCCTTTCCTCAATCCTGAGCTCTGGACCTCAACGTGCAACAGCCTCTTCCGGGGGCTCTCCCCACCTGTAAGTCCACGGGCAGGTCAGACCCAGTAGACGCAGATTAATTTGTGACCTCTCGGCCCCCCACGGGCTCTGCAGTCCCCACCGTGGAGATCACCTCCCTGGAGGCCAGGGGTGGACTCAGGCTGGTGGGGCCGGGCCCTTAAACCATTGATGAGGGGAGGCAGCTTTAGGGAAAATACCGCACCGCTCTGAATAGAGTCCAGGTAGAGGGCCTCGGAAAAGAGCACATGTCACGGCCTGATGTCCGGGCGCCCCTGGCTGGCGGCGGAGGGTCTGTGGCCCCCAGGGACCCAGGCCCTGCCTGGAAGTCGCGTCCGGATCCTCCCCACCTTCGCCCTCGAGTCCCACCTCTCCATGGAAACCCTGACCCACTCGGAGCCCTTCTGCTGCCCTGGATCCTGGGCCTGTCCCTCTGCCCGCCCGGGCCAGCACTGACCCGCTGGCGGCCACGCTGCCCTCCCTGGGGAGTCCCGGCCCTGCCCCGCGTCCACGGCGCCCGGGCGCGGACGGAACCGGCCATGGCCGAGCGCGTTTGCGCAGGAAAGCACCCGACAGACCTCACTCGGGGGAGGCCCTCGGTGCGTTTACGGAGAAAGAAGTTTAGACCCTCCTTGAAGCCAGAGATGAGGACTCAAATACCTTTTCATACAATGTGTAGCAAATTTATGGGACACTTTGTCTTACAAAACGTAAATAAACTAAATACATTGTGTACAACACCCAAAAGGCATTGTGGAGCCACAGTATCGACAGAGGGAAATTGGGGAGGTTTGAATAAGGCCGGGTCATCTTTCCAGATTGACCGCCAGAGGATAAGGTGATGTCTTGACTTGAAAGGAAAGGAATTGTAGAAATTTTTTTTTCACTGATGGGAAGGGGGGGGGCATAACTGAGACAGTATTTTTTTTAGTGTTTTTTGTTTGCTTGTTTGTTTGTTTGTTTAATTTTAACATCAAGAGGGAGTACAGGGCTTTTCTAAGCACAAGGCTTGAAGCCTGAGGCCTGGTGCCAGAAGGAGAGCTGTTCTGACGAGGAAAAGTGGGAGAAGCCAAAGGTCCTGCCGCAGAGGTGAGCTATGGAGACCTGACCCCCACCACTGGCCCCCCTCTAGGAAAGGGGTAAGGAAGGCATGCGATTTTAAGTAACAATTGTAGATGAACTGCACAGAAAATTAGTATGTTCAAGTTTTATAATGTCAGAATGGCTGATCATGATAAAAATATTGCCAAGCAAAAAGTGTACAAAAATTATTGTGTGTACAAATCTGCTTAAGAGTAATACGTACTCTCAGAATAAATCAGTCAATCTGATCTAAAAATTAACCGTGCCCATGTTTTGTTGCTTTACTTTCAGTACCTGTCATTGTAGAAGTTGGTCAAAATCATGTAACTAAGAAATAAACCTATGATACCAAACAAAAAGCAAACTGAGAGCCCTTAAAAAATAAAGATGTATTTAGGTCCCTTTCCCTGCTTATTCCTCACCATCTGATTTATGGTAAAATTTACGTATTCACATTTGCTGTTTTCTGTCTTTCTCTCACTAGAAAGGATCCTCCCTGAGGCTGGGGTTTTGCTTCTTTTGTTCGTAGCTCTATCCTAAGCATGTAGAAAAATGCCTCCGTATGCATTTGTAAAATGGGAGATCTTTTTTTTTTTAAAGTCTTCAATCATATAGCCCATCCTCTTCTACCAAAGCATTTTTAATCTGTAAAAGGTAGGCTATTCAGTGGTTGGGTGACAAAGCATATAAAAGTAAATAAACCAAATTCTCTGATCTATGGAGCTCAAAATCTAGCAATCATTGAGATATATATGAATAACTGCTACGTGAAAAACTGTGAAGTGCGGCTATCAGCTGCTGTTCAGTCATCTGTAACCACAGCCAGCTGTGTAGAATCAACCATTCCCTCATCACCAGTGTGCTGGCCTTACATATATATTTTAAGGTAGAGTAGGGATGAAACAGAAGAGAGATAAAGTGTGGAAAGCCTGTCGCAGTCCCAGCACCCGATTCAGATTACTCAGGATATTCATATGGAGTCAACAAACTGATTGGTCAGAAAATTGGCTATTGGCCTGGCTCAACAGCAGTACAAAGCAATATCTTCCAGCTGTTACAATCTGTTTTGGGTCCCCACCACCACCCACCACCACCTTATAATATCCACAAAGCTGCAGATATTCTAAAATTGTGAGATCAGGGAATCACTAAACCACATAACCTAAACAATACCTTCATTTAAAAATATCTTTGAAAACTAAAACCTCATCGGAATATGAAAATTAAACATAACAGTATTGAAAGTAAAATTGGTGTAAAACAGGAATATTTATTCTCAAGTGCTTTAAGTTTGGAGTACTTGAAAATACAAATATTCCTTAGGAAAAATACAACCAAAAGTGCTTTCTTGCAGACTTAGAACAGCATTTGTTCTCAAGACACTGGATTTATCAGAATCATTGATCATGGTGGGAGATATATTAAAAAAAGTTTGGGGCGTTAAGCTTTTTAATGTCAATAGAAGGAATTTGCCTGAGGGTCTCAAAAGGGTTAATATATCTCCTCAGTGCTCCCCACCCCCAAAAGAGCAATTTACTCCTTCCTCTGCAATACCATTAGGCTCTCATTTTCCACTTTCATGTATTTTCAAATAGTCCCCAAAGGGGTGACTCAATAGATCTGAAAACACTAAAAACCAAACTTATGAAATGTCTTTTAAGCATAAGTGTACTCTTTATTCCCCCTAAAACATTTGCTCTTCACAAGTGTACTGCACATTTCTCACCTTCTAAATATCTACGTGCTCATAAGCAGTGCAAACTGAGGACAAAATGTCCAGGTTGATTCTGACATTCTGGACAGTGTGCTGCTGGTAACGGAATAAAGCCAGCTATTGCTTTTAAACATTGCTATGTTCTTACTGAATTGTCCAAAAATGATTCTCTCAAAATCATATGTGTTAGAGTTATTTATCAAATGTAATACGGTCAAATGTGGATTAATGTCCGTTGATGCCAAATTATGGCAGTCATAACTAAGCCATTTATGACTAATGCTAACTTTTCAAAATGTACATTTCAGATTTTTATAATGTCAGTAGCAATTATGCTTTATTCTAACAATATAGTTATATTTACCTGCTTCTGTGAAGATCAGCATTATTTCTAATACTCTACAAAACACCTTTTTTATTGCGGTCCACTGAATTCAATTCAGTTCTGCAGAGACTTCCTAAGCTGAGAACCTGCCATGTTTCCAACCTCCTGAAGGGCCGGTGGGACTGGATTCCCCAGTGGTGTTGGAAGCTTGATTTAGGCAAAAGAGGTGAATGGCATCTTTCCAAATTTATAGAGTTGCAATTGTTTTTTTCTTCTGCATATGATTTAGCATAAAACTTCAGCGTATTTTGAAAACCAGAAAGGAAACCAAGATTTAATTAAATGCATGGAACTGAAAATAATAAAGATAACATTAATAATAATGAAATGAATCATTAGTATAGGTGACTGTTGCATTAATTTTAGTCCTCAAAGCTAATGTAACTTTCATTGCTGCATAATTGCCTGAAAAACCAATTGGCAGATTTTTATTATATTTTTAAAAATTGTATCATAAAATAATAATGTTCAAAACCACAGCAGGCTGACAGACTACCCAGGCTCTAGGCTCAGGTTAGTTTTTGCTTTGCTACGCTCTCTGAAACATTGTTTGCCTGTTCCTGCCCCTTGGATTCTTTCAGGAAAGGGGAAAGGAGTTAGTGTTTACTGATTGGCAGCTGTGTTCTAGGAACCATGAAGACAATTCAGATGCTTGCTATGTTAGTTGGTAAGAACTCTTGCCCCACTTTTATGATGAGAATATTGAGACTACAATATTGAGATTACAGCATTCAACTCCCTTTAGTAAGTGTTGGAGCTGATATTAGAAACGAGGTTTTGTTCCCAAAGACCAAGCAAAAGTACAATGAATACTTGATCCCCTCATACATTTGACCAAGGTAAAAGAAGAGTTGTTGGGAGTGTGCAGTATTATTAGATACGAAAAGCCCCATATACTCTTCATAGTATCATGCCTGTAATTATATATTACACTCTTAAAATGAAAAAGCAAGAAGATTGGATTAGATATTACGTTAAAGTGTGCCTTTTCATATACTATAAATTAATTTTAATTTTTAGATCTGCATTTTGATTTCATATTTGTCAAATACAATATTCCTTCCTCACTGTTGTCCTTTATACATGTGTGTGCTCTTTTTAAACAAAATGAGAATACTCAGCAAACTGGAGGATTTGGACGTTCTCATGCAGAGCAAGGACAACAAAACAGCAGTGTTAGATCCCCTCCATCCCTCCTCACCCCCCCCCCCCCCGCATGCAGGAGAAAGCTGGGGGGAGGAACAAACTGGATGCAAGACCCTCACTGGAGAAAGTGTTTGAGATCATGAAGCTTCTGCTTACTTGTTTCTTGAAGAGTAGGAAGGACCCTCTTCTCCTCCCCGTCCTCACTCATCATAGCCAGGAGGCAGAGGAGGATTCCACCAAACTCTGGAACTTCATCCGTATCACCATGACTGTTCTCCGGTGTTCCACTTCTCCTTCTCTGCCATCTCACACGTGACGTGGGAGATGCAAAAGTATTTATTGTGCATTTACCCTGAATTTTCACGATCTGCTGCTATGACACTTAACCTGTTAGATTTGGTTTACATCTCTGCAAAATAAAGAGATTTAACTGGTCATTGCTAACTTGCAGGTTCTTAGATTTGCACTTACTCTGCATCCTAACCACATGTTCTGCTCTATGAAGACTAGAAACTAACATTACCTGGTCCATTACAATGTCTTCAGGTCCTTTTAAAGGTGTTTTTAAAGTACATTTAAAGTATTACATTCCATTAAAACAATGGCCAATCCAATTATTTGATATAAAATATATCAGTGTTTTGAAGTTATTGTGATGCATATATGCCCATTTTATGATATACTGAATTGTAGATTTAATTGGGGTTACTCTTCTAAAAAGATGGGGGAACAGTTCTTCTCAGCATGCATATTTTATCACATCTATCCCCCAGAATGAATTCGTGCAAACATATGCACACACCCCTTGTGTTCTATAAAGGGTAGGTGTAGTCAAGGGCAGCAGGTGTTTACACTTTTAAAAGTCTTTGCCATTTAGTTATGAGGGAGGCACATATAGCTTTATGATGGGCATTTAATCAGTACTTCAGTGTAAATCCCGATGTATAGCATGTAAATGCACACTAAATTTGCACAGGCAAATTGTATGTTTAGATGAGGTCACTGGATTTAGCTCTTTCATTTGCATCCCTGGAAGTGCCAAGGGCTCACAAAGGAGTTGTTTAATAGTTATCTGCCATCCCCACTTGTCTTCAAACATTGTGATTTAGATAGAACTCTAATGCATGAGAGCAACTTGTCCCCGGAGCATTTTTCAGAATATAAATTAAGTGATATTATAACAGAAGCCCTCTCTTAGCTCAGCATAATGAATATGAAACATCATGTACTCGTGACCAAGGTCATGGTATGAGAATGAATTACTCTATTAACATCTCTTTTAAGTAGCATTAGTGATAATAAATGAAGAGATTTAATGTAATACTGATAATATTATTCATGCAAAAACAGCATACTTTATCTTGTTAAAACAATTAAAATGTGCTTTGAGGATATTTTACACCACAGAAATATGATGCTTGAGAGTGCTTATTGCATGTAACTGAATACATCAGCATCAGCCAGTAATGCAGATAATCTGATAAAAATCGAAAAGCTGATTTGTATGCTGTGCTAATTCAGGATCATCTCTTGGCCCCAGGTACTATCCGAATGTCGCCTAAGATTGCAGCAAGCTTTAGTGGTGATATTAGATTAAATTCAATCTTTGTGCTTATAATTTTTTTCAAAATTACATCCACCATTCTTCAGCATAAACCCTCTTAGCTGCTAAGAAGCCTGTAATGTTGCAGTTTAAGCCTGGTATATTGCTGTCTTCTTCCCAGACATACTTAGGCTTTGTTGTCAGTTCTAGATCACCTTATCTTAATAATGTAAATCCAAAAATTAAAAAAATCCTCAAATATTACTACTATGTATTGATAGTGACCTTACTCTCCATACAGCGTAAAAGCTAAGTCCGTGCAACTCTCAAAGCAAACCACTGAGTGAATGCACACAGTGTAAACTTCACGTTGCACAGGTTCTTATTGCATGGATTAGACTGTTCTGTTAATTGAATCATATCCACCTCAGGAAAGCTTCGAAACACTAGTAAATTGGCTGTGAAGTGGTCTCGTGGCCCCAGGACTACAAGCCGTTTCTCTTGCTGCTTTCCCACGCACAAGAACGAAACATTTGGTTAGTTCTTTGCAGATCTTTGTGTGATGTAGTCTTCCTTGCCAGTGGAGTTCCTCAATGGCTTGTCAACATTTTTGCCCAGCTTTATAAGGTTGTGGTAACTCCCACCGCTTTCCAACACCACTCCATCTTCCCCCTTAGCCTGTGCATGTGAGCATGCTGGAGTCAGTTCCAGAGGAATTCTAGCACTCGTGATAAATGAGCGAAGGGAACTCATGGGTATAAATGATTTTTTTAATGGAGGCAAACAATAATATTGTTATGATTATGTATTAACACTATTACTTTTATTTTTCCCATAGAAAACTTTATATTATTTGGAAGAAATGATTATCTTTAAAATCTTGAAGCCATGTTACACTTTGGAAATTTTTCTATTTTAATCAAGATGATAGCAAAGCCAAGTGAATGGCTGTGTCCATCTTATTTCCGTTGGCTTTCTAATTATGCTTGGCATGATCGTTTTTACTTGATCCCACATAAATTTTGCAAGTGTAAATGGAGCTGAAGTTTCAAGAGCGAGATCAAGATTGCATTACTGACAAAACACATATTTACATGAAGGAGGCCTCCTTGACTGTAAGTAATTAGTCAGGGGACAGGAGCCTAATAGGATTCTCAATGTGAGGACTTAAAGTATTAGTTCCCATATTTATGATTAATGCTTTTCTTATGAGGCCGAGGCCTGACTAGGATCAGGGAGAGCTTGTTGGGTTAAATCATTCTTTGTTACAAAATGCAGACACTAGACCTCGGTGAAACCCAAAGGAAAATCTTGATTTTCTGTTTATACCTGCATCAGAAATAAGTCACCTCAGAGCCAGGAACATTGTTTTTCATTATTTATACTTTAAATGAATTTGACAAACTTGGTATATGTGCTTTCCATTAGCAGTGAGAAAATTACCATACAGAAGCTATCTTAAAATGTTGTTGTTTTATTTTAAAATAGCCTACAATTATCTAGTCCAGACAGCCTGCTTATTCATTTCTTCATTGGCAAAGAACTCCAATAAATCATATACAAATAATAAGTGTCAAAAAACAATTGGGAGCTTATTTGGTAAAAATTGATTATTAAAGATTTATTGGCTAATAGAATTCACATATGACACCAATAAACTGCCCCTGCAGGGGGGAGGGGTGCAAAATCACTCTCGATTGAGAACTACTGGATTAGATTTTTCCAGAGGTTCCCAATTTTTCTCAGTTCAGTATCTCTAAATTTTTCACAGCATCCCTGGGTCAATAGGGGTACCTAGGAATTCAGTTTATTAGTAGTTAGATTCAAATAACTTCCTTGATATTTATATCCTGACAACTTAAAATAAACAACATAAGTTGAAAAAATATAAAAGTTTTATTCCATTCCTAAATAACTGCAACTAGTGACTGACAGGATTTGTGCACCTGCTTGGCACTACACAATTTCACAGAGGGTCCGAGGGCACACTGCCACCCTCAGGTCCCAGTCCCTCCGATTTTCATGGGGCTCCACCAAATCCATGGGAAAGCATGGGCACCATCCGCCACTGAAGCTCTGAATTACCTCCAGAGCACAGTTGGCACGCTGTGTGACGTGTCAAATATCTCTATGCATCCCTCAAAAGTTTAACCTGCCTCTCGGAGCCCAGGGTGTCCTGGCACACATTTTATGAACCATGAAATTAAGTATTCGATTCTTAGGAGCTGTGAAATTTCTGGGTTTGAACCTTGAGCAATTGGGTGGTGCCATTACTGAGATGAAGAG
Organism: Choloepus didactylus; assembly: GCF_015220235.1. Classification (NCBI taxonomy): domain Eukaryota; kingdom Metazoa; phylum Chordata; class Mammalia; order Pilosa; family Megalonychidae; genus Choloepus; species Choloepus didactylus. The sequence continues at coordinate 2,694,260 of NC_051322.1, read as the reverse complement.
GGCTGTAGGCGAGGCAGAGTTAGCTGGAGCCAGACGGGATTGGGGAATACAGAATTATGGTTCTGATGTTTCTGGGGCATTCAGATCTGTTCCTTACAAAATCCCTAAAATCTTAAAGTACAACTTCAAAGGCATGGGCTTGAACTAGAGCTCCATGAAAAGAATGTAAATGAAAAGAGAAGGGCTCAGCACCAGGAGCCTGGAGAACATTTTTGGAAGAGATAAGAAAGGGCTGCTGAGGAGCGGTTATTGCAGGGCAGGGGGCCAGGAGGGGAGGAGACCGCGTGCTGTGGTATTTTCCTGGTACAATTCAGGGAACTGACATTTAGAGAGGAAAAGTTTTCTCAACTCACATGTCCAAGAAATGACAGAGCTGAGGCAGACTTAGGTTGGTTGAATTCCAAAGCCTGCATTTCCTCTGCAAACTACCCTCTTTTGAATATGGCATATGCTACTAGAGAATGAAGTAGGCTGAGAAACAAATAGAGATCATTAAGTTAAGGCTGCATTACAAAAAGGGAAACTGACTATGATACACTAGATGGATCAACATTCTTTATATGAAACAGGCTCCCAGGGGCTGGGTTTCCTGAGTCTTGCTCACAGGTGTCCACACAGCACATCATTCAGTGACTGAGGCAAGAGGATAGCTAAATGCACTTATGTCACAGAAGTTCATTGATATCTGATGGCAAGTTCTGCCATAAATGCTTCATATGGATTAGCACATGCAGTCCTCCCAACAATACATTAAAATGCTGCACTCATTTTAGATAAGAGGAAACCAGAGACTGGGGAGGATGGTGACCTCCCCTTGGCCACACAGCAAAGATCTGACAGTCTCAGGTTGGTCTAACTTCAAAATTTATTCTCTTAAGAAGAACACACGACTACCTCCTAACTGATGTCACCCCACTTAACAAATAAGCACGAGACATACAGAGGCAATTTACAAAATGGAAAGCCAAATATCAGATATGGAAAAACGTTTTATCTCCGTCTCTATGAAAGCAATCCAAGTTAAGCTAAAATGATTTTGAAATCTCTGATGAAGATATATGACAGTAAATATATAGTATTGTCAAAGTTGTGCTGAAACTGTTGCATGGATTAATAACAAGATTTTTCGAGGGCAATTTGATAATAAATATGTATCAGAACCTTCAAAATATGAATAATCTTTAATTCAACAATAGCACCTGTAAAAATGTTGCAAAAAATTATCTATTTCCATCTCAGTATCACCTACAATTCTGAAAAAATTATTGAAACACTAAATAGAACACAGAGCATGGATTATGGTATTTCCAAAGTTGGATAAGTGTATAGCCATTTTTCATCATGGTTAAAGTAGAAGTAAATACATGGGAAACTTTCCTGATACAATGTTAATTGAAAAATAGAAGTTGGAAACAGCTTGACCTTAATTTTGAAGGAATAAAAAAGTCTCATGCTGATGTAAAAGAAAGTTTCTACCAAAAAGACATTCGTTATCTTCTTTATCTGTGAATGTCTGAATGGTGGGTGAGGGGATGGAGACTGCATTTTGATGACCTTAGGCAGTATTTTAGTAAGGAAGGGAAAAAGACTGTGCAGCGTGATGTGTAAACATGGGCGAGCACATACCATGTCTCAGTGCACCAAATTTTTGTTCCCAAACTTGGTCAATGGCACATACTTGTAAGGTGATTTGATTTATTAAAATTTTGTCATTGAGAATATGCAGTACCTAAATCCCCCTCCAAGTGCCACTTTTCATATTGGGTTTTTGAGAGTAAGATATAAAAAATACACTTCCTTAAAACCCTTCTTACTATACGAGAGAGAGTGAGAGAGAGAGGGAGGGAGAGAGATGGAGGTGCACTCATTTCTGGTGTAGAAACCTTGGTTTAGGGCAATTAGTGGGCATCCACTCACCCGGTTTGGGCTTGGTTCTGGGCCACACTGCCCCAGGCGAGGATGCTGCAGAGGCTGGCACCCCAGCCACGCTGTCGGGGCAGTGCTGAAACCCAGTCTCAGGGATCCAGGGGACCGAGGCCCGGAGACACCCTCAAGAGCTAAAGGGCAGGAGGATGTGCCGGGTGCCCAGTGCCGTCTCTGTCCTCACCTGCCACAGTCTGGCGCCGTCTGCTGCTCCCCAGGATGCTGCGCCTGGCTAATCTGCACACGTTAACAGAATTGTGTTTGCCCGTGTATAACTTCCTAGTTTGCCTAGAAACAACCATTCGATGTAGGGCCACTCTGATTTTCACAGCAAACCAACAAATCTTTTTAAATTAATATGGTCAAATTAAAATCCCTCTGAAAACTGAGCAACCTGCTCAGTGTATCACAGACTGTAAAAGTGCTGTGTGATTTCTTTAGTCTTTTTCTAGTTTTTACGTCCATTATCAAACCCTACATGGAGCCCTCCTAGTTTATTGACTGCTGATTACACACTCAATGTATTCAATTACTAGCATGTAAAAGATTCTAACAGAACATGATAATAAGTTTGTATCACAGAAGTGATGAGGTTAATTATTTCCTTACTTTCACAGCATCTCTGCCGCCGTTGCTGGGACGCGGGACGGCTGCTGGAGGGACCGAGGCTGGGACGCGTCTGGTCGCTGAGCCGTTTGCCGAGACGGAAGCTGAGCGAGCGGGGGCTGGTGAGGAGAAAGCGGGGTGCCAGCTGTACCCCAACAAACGTAACCCCGTCCCGGTGGGTGTGACCACTTTAAATAGGACCTTTGGAAGGTATTACATTCAGTGAAGGTGTGGCCGAGAGAGGGAGGGCGGGCGTTGGTCTGGATTATCGAGGACCTTAAAGATGGAAGGGGCAGAAGTCACGGAAGCGAGGAAGGAGCGAGGCTCCCCATGGGACGACAGGCTGGACAGCAAGCCAAGGAGCCCCAACGGCGGCCAGCGGTGCGCACCCACGAGAGAGCAGCGCGGTGTTGCCTGCGCTTTCTTTGGATGTCCGGCCTCTGAAACTGTGAGCCATAAATGCTTATCATTTGGGAATTTGTGGCGACGGCTCTGGGGAACCAAGACGCCAGCTGATGCGGTGCCCGCGTGGAGCCAGTGGAGGCGACCCCGGAGGAGCGCGCTTCGTCACCGAGTCAGAGCACCTCGGTGGGTTCGGCGCCAGGACGCAGGTGGCCTCGGCTCCCTCGCAGGGCGGCCGGGCCTGGAGGCTCACCCCTTACCCGAGCCTCGCTGCCGGGCGAGGGCCGGATGGCCCGGCCTTCCAACTTCCCGCAGGGCGCTCTTTGTCACACGGCACATTTGCAGAGACGCAGACTTCTGATTCTCCGTGCCTTGTTTGGAGCTCTCGGGAGCGCGAGAGCTTGCCTGCTCCGTGGCTTCATTCAGAAGCAGCGTCTGCTCTCTCGTCTCGCACCTGCCGTAGCCTCGTCCTCTTAGCGTGCAGACCTGAGAGGGCCTGGTGTCCTCGCAGCTTCCTTCCATGGGCTGGTGAGGAAGGCGCGAGGGAAGCGGCCTGGGCAGGGCTGCCACCGCCCGCCACCCCCACCGGACACCCGCCGAGCCGGAGACCCCACTTGGGGTCATCTCCGCAGCTCAGCAGCCCTGGGTCTCGGCCTCGCCCTACGGACACTGCCAGCCTCGGGTCCTGAGCTGGTGTTTGGGGGAAGCAGACCCCAGGCCGTCCCCTTCCTGGAAGCCGGGGTAGCGGATATTTCCAGACATGCGGGTCAGAGGTTGAAGCCCCGGCAAACAGGTCCCCACGGGGGTGAGAGCGCCTCTACTCCAGGGAGTGATGCCCCGGCCTTCCTCCTGCTGGAGCTGGCTTGTGATCCCACCGTGTGGTATTTATTAATAACTTATTTTCTGCTGAAAGTAGCTGGAGTTGATTTCTGAGTGTGCAACTGCAAGTCCCGATTGCAACCAAGTGGCTCTGCAGCTCCTCTTCTTCATTCCATTTCAGAGGCTGACTCGCACGGTCGCCCTCTGGAGCTTCACATTGCACGTCGCGCCTCGCGCTCCTCTCGGGGGGCAGCTCTGCTTTTCGTTGTAGGCAGCTTTTGAAGAGTTCCTCCCCAGCCTTAGCCATCTCGTCTTTTATCCTGACACCATGACCTCCAGTTTCCAAGTGCCCACTGATTACCTTTATTCATGCATTTCCCGTGGTCTCGGGAGAAGCCTGGTGTTCTAGTTTGCTAATGCTGCCGGAATGCAAAACACCAGAGATGGATTGGCTTTTATAAAACGGGGTTTATTTGGTTACACAGTTACAGTCTTAAGGCCATAAAGTGTCCAAGGCAACACATCAGCAATCGGGTACCTTCACTGGAGGATGGCCAATGGTGTCCAGAAAACCCCTGTTAGCTGGGAAGGCACGTGGCTGGCGTCTGCTCCAAAGTTCTGGTTTCAAAATGGCTTTCTCCCAGGATGTTCCTCTCTAGGCTGCAGTTCCTCTTCAAAACATCACTCACAGCTGCATTTGGGATATTTGTCCTCTCTCAGCTTCTCTGGAGCAAGAGTCTGCTTTCAGTGGCCTTCTTCAAACAGTCTTTCATCTGCAGCTCCTGTGCTTTCTTCAAAGTGTCCCTCTCGGCTGTAGCAAGCTCACTCCTCCTGCCTGAGCTTATATACTGCTCCAGTAATCAAGGCCCACGCTGAATGGGTGGGGCCACACCTCCATGGAAATTATCTCATCAGAGTTATCACCTACAGTTGGGTGGGGCACATCTCCATGGAAACACTCAAAGAATTTCAATCTAATCAACACTAAAATGTCTGCCCCACAAGATTGCATCAAAGAATATGGCTTTTTCTGGGGAACATAATACATTCAAACTGGCACAACTGGGAACCCGAGCCTACCCCCCGCTGTCCAGATAAGAGCCTGGTAGTAAGCCTGGCGTGCCCGTGGGGAGAAGAGGCAAAATACTCTGGATATCTCAAAGGCTTTGTCCGTCCCAGGGAACGCAACATCCTTCTCTTCACTCTTCCTCTCTGTCCCAGTACAAACACCATGATCTTGGCGGCAATGATTTTCCTTTAAAAACCTCTGAGTATATAGATCACTGTGGTTAATTCACTGCTTTGCAGAGACTCTTGTCAACCTAAATTTCAAGTGAAATTCATGCTTAGGGATTTGAAAAAGTGAATACTTGCTTATTTTTTATGAGAATGGTGACTTGGCAAGCTTCGGGTGAGCTTAACCAAACCACATATAATAATTTAGACAAAGAAAGAATAATTAGGGCATCTCTTAATATTACACAAAATACTAGGTTAGCGGGCACGCCAGAGGGGTCCTATGCTCGTCAGCACTGATTGAAGCCTGGAGACGTGTCAAGGAGGAATGGCACCAAGCAGGCGTGCAGGAGGCAGAACCTGGCTGTGGCTGGAGAGCTTGCTGGCTCTGCTGGTGGACGTTTCTATTTCAGATGCTGAGGGCATGGCTGAGGAGCAGCGAGCTGCTCAAGTCACCATGTGACCCCCTAGGCCCCTTTCTGTCCTTGACTTGGCCTGTGAGAACTTTCCAGTCAGGAACACAAAGGAGACTCTAGGGCAAGGCAAGGGAAAAATAAAAGAGTTTCTGACAAATAATGGAAATGCAGAAACAAAATCAGGCCACATTGGTGCCTGGTAAGTTGGGTTGCATCCCAGCCAACAAAATCAGAAATCTTGTAAGCGCCCTGGCATCTGCGGTTTATATTCGGAAATGTTCCCGTAGGTTGTCACTTTGGAGTTAGAAACAAAAATGGAGGCAGCCCTGGATGTTTTTCCAGAGAATATTTATGTTAACGGAAACACATGGACACAATAACTTTGGAGCTTAATATCAGATAATTAGAGGAATCTGTTGGTGACCGAGTCTAGAGCCCAGGGTTAGAAGGATGAGCATCACCACCCAGCTCAGCCAAAGAGAAATTCCAAATGGACGTGGAGTCTGGGCACCAGGCCATCCTCCAAAATCTAAGCAAACATATATGTCCCATTAAAATGTAGGGGAAATTGTTCATTCTTTTGTAAACATTTATACATAGTTGCAGAAGAAAACACAAGATGATGAGTGACTCAAAAAACATGCATTAATATCAAGACTTGTTCACCATAAATTGATTTTTCAAATTCATTAAAAGGCTACAATATGAGCAATTGAAGATGGTCACCATGTTCAATTGGAGGTAGAAGAGAAATATAAAATATCAATATAATTTATACTTAAGTGAAGAAGTGAAGAGGAGATATTAAATTAAACAGGCAGCTGATTAAGGTAATAATGAGTTAAGTGATAACTTGCAATTTAGAGTTTAGTGCACGGAGAGCGGACGGCAAACGGTGACACTCTGAGGGGAAGGGCAGGTGCTGCCGCGGGCTGCGGGCCTGGGGATGGTGACCTTCTGGGAGGGGCCACACTCAGTTAAGAAGATGGAGCCGGGAAGCAGGGTCTCCCGGGAAGCAGGGCCAGCCCGCAAGCTTCTGGAGGCCAGCATTTTATAGGATTGCCTGTTTCAGAATGTTTGGCCATCTCTCCTTTGCTTTAGCATTTGATTTTATAACGCATTTTTAGAATCAACATTTTTGGGCTGCATGGTCATTTTGAGTGAGTGGCTTTGACTGTGCTTTGCTGCTGCGTTTCTTGCTATCTCACCTCCCTCCCCCGGGGCTCCAGGTTGCCTGCCCACTGCCCCCGGCCAGCACGGGAGCATCGCACGTCTTCCGTCCCCTGAGGCAGAGGCAGTGTTTCTCCAGTGTCCCTGCTGGGCATCTTTTTCCTTGTTTTCCAGGCTTTACTGAAAAACAGAAATGAGCCTGCAGCTTGTTAGTTTTTTTTCTAGCGCCCTTGCTGGCTGGCGAGACCAACCCTGGTTTTAAAGTCCTGGGTCTTCTCTCAGGGGGGCACTTTTAGTCTGTTCCTGCCATGATGTTGGGGTGACATGCAGTTTCTTTGTGGGGTTTTGTGCCTTTTTTCCATTTCCAGCCCTTGAAGGAGTTGCATCTCTGCTTTCCTCTTTTTTTACTTATGTTAAAAGTCTCATTTACCATTGTTTTATTTGAGAGCAGAGAGTACATCAAAAACCAGAAATGACTGATCTGATTGGACAATATTTTGGAAACAGAAATATTAATCCAATATTTGTAATGTAAATAATCCATTTTAAGTGCTTAATTTTTTCCAAGTGATGCTTTCTTAAGTGCCATAGGGGCAAGTCTTCCAATATTCCTTTCCCGATATGATTGAGAAGGTAAAATTTCAGAAGTTCCATTTTTTCCTTCAGTGATCTTCCATTAAAGACTAATCTTCCCTTCCCTAATTGAGCTCAAAGCCCAGTGTCACCATCTGTGCCTTAAAAGTCAAAACTAAAATGAATGGCTTGGTCTACATGGCTACGTGATGTGTCTAGCCTATGAAAGCTTATTCAAACCTGCATAATGAATTCTGATATTCAAAACTGATACTAATAGCCTTTGATACTGCAAATGTGAGAAACTTATTACTTTGGATGATAATTAAATTGACTGAAATGTGTAGTGGCATATTTTATGCATGTTCTTAAATCAGAGAGAAACCAGGACTGGTACTCTGTTTTGAAAAACTGTTGCTCAAACTGTGCCTTATCTGGATCTAAATAAAGAATAACACAATTGGTATATTAAGCTACTCTACAAAGCTTTTCAGTTTTTGAAGTGTCATTCTTTCATGCATGAGGGCCGCGTTGGGCTGGAAGTAGCCGAACGTATACATTGATGTGACGAGCGTATGCCTCAAGGCACGGGTGGAGATGGACATGTCTGTGGAGCACGAACCTGCCTCTGTAGTGATGGTGGACTGTGCCCAAAGGGCTGGTGGCTCCAGGTGGGAAAACCTAGCACGGGCTCCACAGCCAGGAGGCAGCATCTGCCCCGGACAGGGTGTGACAAAAATGACACTCTGCCTCTGTGATCTCTTCCCCAAACCCACACCCCAGTTGAACATGAGAAAATCATCAGCAAATTCCAGCAGAGGGACATTCTAAATCATCCCCGACCAGCACGCCTCAAACCTCTCCAGGCCATCCGAAACATGGCCACAAGGAGCCAAGGGGGCAGGATGACTGATGTAAAGTGGACGCTGGATAGGATCCAGGGACAGAGAAAGAGAGTAGGGAAAACACATGAAATCCAAATAAAGTGTGGACTTAATTCGTGCATCTCCACAGGCCCCCTAATCGCACCCGTTGCACCATGCGAGGCGCAACGTCATCGCTAGGGAACCTGGGGGCAGGGAGCATGGGAGCTCCCTGTAAGATTTGTAACTGCTTTTGTAAATCTAAAATTACCTTACAATGAAAGGTTTAGTTAAATGTGAAAGAGAGAAACTGTGAACAACCACCTTCTTTCCTCCTCCATTTTTCCGAGCCGCTCTCCCAGCCTGGTTCTGTTAGAGTCTATTTTTGCCCTGTGGCAGGTGTGTGGAAACTTCTGGAGCCACAGTTGCATGCCTGGGTGGGGGGAGGCTGCTCCTCCTCCTTGCGTGGCACAGTCCGCAATTCCTGTCCTCCTGTCCAAGGGAGCACCTGTCCGGGGCCAGCGGCCGGGGCCAGCAAATGAGGCCTGCAGGGAACTCTCCCACATGACTGGGGCTGCAGGGGAGCGTCCTTTTCCCTTCTGCTAAATCGGGGCAATCTTTTGAAGGCAGTTTCCTAAAAACAGTAATTGTGCCTTGTTTCACAGACAATGACATCTAGACATACTGTTTCTGCCTCAAAAAAATCCCCACTTTATAAATTTTTAGAGCTGTATTTCAATTTTCCTTGCTTTTGTCTCGAACTAGTGTCTCTTTTTTTTCTAACTTCCTGAAAGATGTAGGATATAGCCGGCGTAGTCTGAAAACTAAGGGACATGAAATACTCTTCCTTGAAATAGGAGGGAAAGCAGTTAATTTCACTCACGATGACAGGTTTTCGGTCTCCAGGAGTTGACACGGGGCTGTAATGAACGAGTGAAAGGAGAGCCGAGCCCCAGCTGCAGCGCACGATCCCGGCCGGCCATCGGCTCTCCCCAAAACACTATTAATACGTGTGTCAGGCCGGAGCGCGGAGCTCACGGCGTGTGTGCACTCGCATAGCTCAGGGGAGAAAATGAAGACCATCCTCAGGGACAGACTTTTCTTTTTTCTCGGAGAGAGTCTTCATTATTCAGGCATTGTGATGCTTTTCCTTTATTTGTGTAAAGATTAAATTGCACATGATTTCTAATGTTTCTGCTAGTCCACCTGTCATAGGGTCCGTGACCTTCACACAAGCGAGATAATAGATACATCGTCCACTCTTCGGGCGGCTGCCTTTCCTCCACAGCTCAGTACTTCCCCATTGTTATCAGTCGAAAGCAATTAAATAAAAATACAAGACAAGGTATCGGGAGTGTCTTGAGAATTTCATATGGCTCTCAATGTGACTGTTATTTAGCATTAAGAATATGAGATATTGTCTCAAGCAATATTGAGTACCAGAAGCACACATGAGAAGCCAAATCACGGGAGTCGTGAAACATGACTGAGGAGGATAATTCCTGTAGGAGAATAGTGATAGCACATCACCAGGAAGAAAGCTCACCACATGCTGGAGACTTCGGATCGGGGACTCTTAGTGAATGCACGTGTCTGCACCATCTTTGGTTGCTCAATTTCCTACCTGGCTTTCCCTCTCGATATGTAAATGTAATTAATATTTGGTATGCCCATCCTGGGAGAAATAGAAAAAAATAATGTATTGTTCTTTCTTTTTAATGGTAGGGATCTTTCTGTCATCTGATATTCAGGAACAATTGTCATAATAGATCACACATATTTACTGGGGAAGCACACATTAGAAGTTCTCTTTAAACCCTTACCTGTCTCCTGCAAACTGGTGGTGCCATTGCTGATAATATCCCACATCTGTTGAAACAGGAAATTCTTCAATTTCCTTACCTTTCCTCACTGTTAGTCCCTCCCCCTTCCTATCTTGTGATAAGAGTACAAGGAGCCCCTCTTCAATGGACCCTTGGCAGACCTAGAATCCAGCTTTCCTCAACCCTGCCAGCTCGTGCTAGGTGTCCCCACAGGTGGGTCACGTCAGCTCCTTGGAAGAGATTTCTAAACGATGCCTGGGAGGTCCCTCAGGCAGGCTTCTCCAGAGGCGCTGCTGTGGGGTCCCCCATTTTGCCACCATCTTTAGCTGCAGCATCCAGACATAATGACTTCCCCCAGCTCCCCCCACCTGGAGGGAAGAGGGGCCTCAGAGCCCTGCCCCACCCAGGTAAGAGTGGCTCCCCTGCAGCCCTGACATCCTTCTAGCCCCAGAGAAGATGGGCCTCAGGCTGCACGTCCTCTTTAGGGTCTTGCCCAGCTCTGACCACACCCCTCTCCAGTGCTTGGTGAGAGGTCAACAGAGTTGAGGTTGGGGTGCTCCATGATGATTTCCGAGCTGCACATCTCCAGGGAGAAGGGGGTGTGCCTGCCAGAGAACAGGACTCCCTGCCTCCAGTGATAACTAGCAGACTCACGACCCAAATCCCCCTCACAGACTGGGGTCTTCGGCCTCCGCTCCCCGTCCCCACAGCATCCAGGTCGTGACTGGTCCCCCAACTTGGAACAGTGCGGCTTGTGTGACTAGTGGGTTTTGTGGGAGAGCATGCATGTGACTTCTGAGACAACCTCATAAAAAGTGCTCAGGTTCTCCATTGCTCTCTCTCTCAGATCGTGTCCTCTGTGGGGTCCTGGGGAGAAGGAGGTCCATGTGGTGAGGGATGGGGGTTTCCAGCCTGCTGCCCGGTGAGCAGCCCTATGTGGTGGACCTTCCAGCCCCAGTCAAGCCTTCAGATGATGCAGCCCTCGCTGGCATCTGCCTGCATGGCGGGACCCTGAGCCAGAGCCACCCACTGAGCTGCTCCAGGGTTCATGATGCTCAGAAGCTGCATGAGATGATAGATGTCCCTGGTCATTGCAGAGACACTAAGTTTGAGGGAAATTTGCTACACAACAATAGATGCCTAAAACATGGCCTCTTCAGACTCATCTCCGCATGCCCATCTCCTGGTGTGGCCCTCACAGCTGGGGGCCCTGTGCAGCCTGCACCGGACGTCACCTCTGACCCTTACCTACTCCCTAACTTCACCCTGTGCCTCAGAGCTCATAATCTTTCATGAGGTAAATCTGCTTCTTTTTAACCTATTTCTATATAGTCTCTTCAACTTCTTGCTCTAGCAAAAACCTTTTTTTTCCTGTAGCCTTCTCAAAGAAGGGGCTGCTTTTTCTCCCACGTAACTTGTATCTTCTCAATTCCTAATTTTTTCTATGCCATTCTCCTTTTTCCTCTATAAAACCCCCAGCTTTGAAAACCATACCATTAAACCATGCCACCTATTAAATTATATACCTTCTTGAAGATTCTATCCCTGTTTTGATGAATTTTTCCCCTATCACTACTGAAATAACACTGGGCAGTTGAAACATTCACATAAGTGAGCTTTGCAAGGCCTTGACCTCTCAGCTCCTGGCAACTTACAATACTATAACTTAGAATATTGTTCAAGATTATTTTGCATATTAATCTTGGGATAATTGGTATACCCAGGGTTTTACCTACAATTTGTTCGATAAAATGAGATTTGCAATATGAAGATGAATGTAGAAGTTTTTCACATGACATTATCTATCCATGTAAACTGCTAAGGAATTCATACGCTACACACACGCTCAAGGTGCTACCCCAAGGTTAAGATTCCCTTAGGAAGAATGCACATGTACTTCACCATAGGGAGCCCACGTGCTTGTCCCCCAACACACTAGAGGATCACAGCTTCTCGGGACACCAGGTGACCTTGATGCAGGCTTGGTTGCCCCAGACTTGGGCTGCGGACATTGGGCAGATCCTTGTGATACTGGACTCAGAGCTGTGCTGCCAGGCACAGACCTGTAAGTCTTGAGTGTTTCCCTCCTCCACCAAGCTCCTCAGTAGATCCCAGTCCTTGGACTTGATTTGGACTTCTCAGATCACGTTGTCTAGTGCTGAACCACAGGAGTAAAGGAAAGAACAGAACACTGCATGAGGAAAACGACAAAAGAACTCACCGGCAATGGACTAGCAGCAGAGCACTTGCACATGCTATGTATTGAAAGCCATTGCTGTGAGTGCCAGGCCGAGATTAGGATCCCAGCTCTAGCCTGGCCCAGGTCCTCCAAGAAGGACCTGCCACTTATGAAAGGTGGGAGTGGGCACTGTGACTGAATAGGAGGAAAAATCTTGGAAGTGGCTCTCTACCAGGAGCAGTGACCCACGGAGGACATTTGGCAATATCTGGAGACATTGCTTGTCCCAAAGAGAGGTGCTGCGGGTATCTAATGGGTAGAGGTAAAATACGCTAAACATCATACCACACACAGGACAGCCCCCAACAAAGAATTATCCGGCCCAACAGTGCCAAAGTTGAGAAACCCTGACCTTGCCTCAAATACAGGGAAGGCACAAGAAGACACTGTACAGTTGGTCTGGAACGGCTTTGTGGGGGAGGAGGCTTTTGGGCTCATGCTTGAAATAGGAATAGTGTTTGGGGAAAGGGGTGGAGGTGTGTGCTGGTTTGAATCTGTTCTGTTCCCCACAAAAGCCATGTTCTTTAGTGCAATCTTGTAGGGAGAGACTTATTAGTCTTTTGATTAAGGTGGAACATTTTTGATTAGGTTGTTTCCATGGAGATGTGACCCACCCAACTGCAGGTGAGAACTTTTGCTTAGATCATTTCCATGGAGGTATTTTTTATGCAATTTTACTGAGAGATATTTGCATACCACATAATCATCCAAAGTGTACAATCAGTTGTTCACAGTATCTTCACATAGTTGTGCATTCATCATAAACAATTTTTTCAACATTTTCATTACTCCAAAAAATAAGAATAAGAATAAAAATACAAATAAAAGTAAAAAAGAACACCCAAAATATCTCACACTCCTTTTTCCCCCTATTGTTCATTACTTGTTGTTTCCCTCTTTTCTACTTATTTGTCCATACACTGGAAAAAGGGAGTGTGAACCATAACGTTTTCACAATAACACAGTCACATAAGCTATATAATTATACGATCATCTTCAAGAATCAAGGATACTGGATTGTGGTTCAACAGTTTCAGGTATTTCCCTCTAGCTATTCTAGTACACTAAAAAACTAAAAAGGTGTATCTATATAATGCATAAGAATAGCCTCCAGAATGACCTTCTGACACCATTTGAGATCTCTCAGTCCCTGAAAATTTATTTTGTTTAATTTCTCTTCCCCCTTTTGGTCCAGGAAGGTTTTCTCAATTCCATGATGCTGGGACCAGGCTTTTCCCTGGGAGTTATGTCCCATGTTTCCAGGGAGATTTACACCCCTGGGAGTCATGTCCCATGGAGAGGGGAGGGCAGTGAAGTATACCAGTGGAATTGGCTTAGAGAGAGAGGCCACACCTGAGCAACAAAAGAAGTTCTCTGGGGGTGACACTTAGGCACCATTATAAGTAGGCTTAGCCTCTCCTTTGCAGTACAAAGCTTCATAAGGGCAAGCCCCAAGATTGAGGACTTGGCCTACTACAATGGTAGTGTCCAATGCTTGCAAAGATATCAGGAATTCTCCAGGTGGGGAAATTTAGTGTTTCCACATTTTCCCCCAGGCCCTTAAGGGGGCCAGTTTGGATGTATTATGTCCCCCAAAAAGCCATGATCTTTAATGCAATCTTGGGGGGGGGCAGCATATTAATGTTTATTAGGATGGAATCTTTGGAATAGGTTGTTTCCATGGAGATGTGGCCCACCCAACTATGGGTAATACTTTTGATTAGATTATTTCCATAGAGGTGTGGCTCCACCCATTCAGCTTGGGTCTTAATTAAATCACTGGATCCCTATAAGTGCTCAGACAGAAGGAGCTCACTGCTGCAGCCAAGAAAGACATTTTGAAGACAGCCATTGAAAGTAGACATTTGCTACTCCGGAGTTGCCAGGGAGAAACTAAGAGACTACCCCCAGATGCCTAGAGAGAAATGTTCTGGGAGAAAGCCATGTTGAAACACAACCTGGGAGTAAAGGAAGAAGACACAAGCCATATGCCTTTCCAGACAAAAGAGGCGATCCAAATGGTACTGGCCTTTCTTCTGTGAAAGTACCCTATTGTTGACACCTTGGTTTGGACACTTTTATGGATTTAAGACTGTAACTTTGTAGCCAAATAAACACCTTTTATAGAAACCAATCCATTTCTGGTATTTTGCATAATGGCAGAATTAGCAAACTGGAGCAGGGTATTTGCAAGTACTTTTTATTGTCTGCCCAAATTACTCTGGGATGTATCGGGGCTTCAGGCTAACTTGTAAAAACCAACACGATCTCACCTCCTATTCCAGGTTCCATGAAATTATGATGTTTGAATAAACCGACCATACAAGTTAAATTCTACAATGTGCAACAGAAAATAGAGATTTTGCACCAAATAAACATCTCTTCCTTTGGTCTCACACAGAAGTTGAGGTTTTAAAACACAGTCAATATCATCCTTTTCCTTTGAGTCTGGTTTACCTTAGTTCTAATCAAGTCCATTTCATTCATATCTCTAATTGAAGTCTGATCTCTTTTTCAGCTTTTTAAACATTTTCTGTGTAGCATTAATGCTGACTTTCATAGCTGCCAAACTCTAGCTCTGAGTCTCAGGTGTCACACAGACACCTGAAGTTCCAGGGACTGACCAGGTTGTACACAAAGAGCTCATCATCTCAGAATTTAGAGATAACCATTACAACTCATAAATAGATATGAGTGGTGTAAGAGCTTATAATCTAGGAACCTTTACTGTAAGCCTTCCCTTGATAACCTGTGCTCTAAGATTAATTCTCAGAGTTTGCACATTATACTTAGTCCATATTAGTGAGGTGTTACACTGTTTGCTTTTGGTTCTGGTTTATTTCACTCAACATACTGTCCTCAAGGTCCATTCACCTAGGTGCATACCTCACAACTTCATTTCTTCTTGCCACAGCTCAGTATTCCATTGTATGTATACACCACAGTTCAACATTCCATTTATCAGCCAATGTACCCTTATGCCATCTCCATTCATTGCAAGTTTTGAATATGGCTGCCATAAACACCAGTGTGCAATGTCTGCTCATGTCCCTGCTCCCAGGTATTCCAAGTATATACCCAATACCAGGGTTGCAGGACCATATGGCAACCCCATAGTTAGCTTCCTGTGGAGCCACCACACGGCCCTCCAGCTTGGCTGTGCCATTCTACTTCCCTCCCAATAGGGAATAGTTACATCCCTCTCTTCACATTTCTTCCAGCACTTGTATACCTCTGTTTATTTTTTAAACAATTTTATTCACACTTCACACACCATTCAATCCACCCAAAGTAAACAATCAATGATTCCCAGCATAAACACATAATTATGCATTCACCACCATGATATATATGAAGACATTTCCATCTCTTCCCCAGAGAAAGAAGTAAAGGAGGAAAAAATGAAGAATAAAAATACAAAAGATAGAAGAAAAATAAAAATAAAATACAATGAAAAGGTCAGACAACATCACCACCACAAAAGATCCCTTATCACTCCCTTATATTACCCTTTTATAGACCTTTAGCTTTGGTATATTGCCTTTGTTACAATTAATGGAAGCATCTTACAATTTTACTTTTAACTATAGGCTCCAGTTTGCATTAACTATATTTTTCCCCTGTTCCATCCAATTTTTGACACCTTGCAATGTTGACATTCATTTGTTCTCCCTCATTTAAAAACATTCTTATTTTCGTACATTTAATCACCATCATTGACCACTCTAGGTTTCGCTAAGTTATACAGTCCCAGACTTTATCTTTCATCTTTCCATCTGGTGTCATACATGCACTTAGCCTTCCTCTTTCAACCATACTCACATTCATCTTTGTTCAGAGTACTTATAATATTGTGTTACCATCACACCCTATTTTGCTCTCCATTCCATTTTTGGATCTATACAAACAATCCTGTTGAACCTTCTCTACTCCTTCAGCATCAAATGCCTGATCTCTAACCTCTTTCTATCTCCTGATAGCCTGTGTTCTCAACCATCAAATTTTGCTCATCAATGTTAGTCCATATTAATGAGACCATACAGTATGCATCCTTTTGATTCCTGCTAATTTCACTCAACATAATATCTACTGTTGACCATTTTGTCTTTTGGATTTTATTTGTCATATCTTATTTTATTTTTACTTTTTTCCCTCTCTCACTCTTTTTACCTTTACTGATAATCTTCATTTCTACACTCTTCACCAAATCTGTCCCTCCCATCTTTTCCTATCTGCCTGCAGTGCTCCCTTTAGTATTTCTTGTAGCGCAGGTATCTTGTTCACAAACTCTCTCAGGGTCTGTTTGTCTGAAAACATTTTAAACTCTCCCTCATTTTTGAAGGACAGTTTTGCCAGATATAGAATACTTGGTGGGCAATTTTTTTTTCAGTATCTTAAAAATATCATACCACTGCCATCTTGTCTCCTTGGTTTCTACTGAGAAATCTGCATATCGTCTTATCGAGTTTCTTTTGCATGTGATGGATCACTTTTCTCTTGCTGCTTTCAGAATTCTCTCTGTCTTTGACATTTGATAATCTGATTATTAAGTGTCTTGGAGTCAGTCTACTCAGATCTATTCTATTTGGGTTTGCTGCCTTCTTGGATCTATGATTTTAAGTCTTTCATAACAGATGGGAGATTTTCAGTGATTATTTCCTCCATTATGATTTCTGCACCTTTTCCCTTCTCTTCTCCTTCTGGGACACCCATGACACATATATTCATGCACTTCATGTTGTCATTCAGTTCTCTGAGACCCTGCTCATATTTTTTCATTCTTTTTCCTGTCTGTTCTTTTGTGTGTAGGAGTTCAGATGTCCTGTTCTCCAGTTCAGAATACTTTCTTCTGACTCTTCAAATCTCCTATTGTATGTCTCCATTGTGCTTTTCATCTCTTCTATTGTGCCTTTCATTCCCATAAATTCTGCCAATTGTTTTTTTCAAATTTTTGAGTTCTTTCCTATGTTTGCCCAATATCTTCTTTATATATCCTTCATCTCTTTTGCTATATCTTCCCTCAACTCATTGATTTGTTATTTGAATTGATTTAGGAGATTTGTTTGATTAATAATTAGTTGTTTCAACTCCTGTATCTCAGTTGAAGTGTAAGTTTGTTCCTTTGACTGGGCCATGCCTTTGTTTTTCCTAATGTGACTCATAATTTTTGTTGTCTAGGCATCTGGTTTCATTGATTACCCCAATCAGATTTTCCCAGACCAGACAGGCCCTGGTCTCAGGAGAAGGCTGTATTCAGTATCAGGTTTCTCTGAGAGTGTGATCCAGCAGGTTGTCAGACTTTCCTGTGATGCCTCTAGACTCTGCGCTTTTCCTATCCTGCCCAGCAGGTGGTGCTTCTCAGCCCACAACTCCCCACCACTGTAAAGAGGCGCGGCCCCTTTAATTCTCAGTGGGTACTGTCCTGACCAAGGGCCAAGGATGTCAAAGCCAAGCTTAAGATGTTTCTCTTCTCCCATCCTAGGTCCTGGGTTTTGAATTCTCTGAGAGAGGGTAACCACTTGAGCTGGGCCCCACCCCACGATTGGACCTTGGTTGAGTTACTGCCCCTTGCTCCATGTAGCCTGCTTTTTTGTCCCACAGTGAAGTTTTCCAACTCAGCCTGCCATGCCAGTGGGGGAGGGGCACCAGTTCTGCAGTTTTGGAAGCTCCAATTACAGTTATATCCTGAAATCTCAGCCATTGCATCCATTCCAAGTTGGTGTATGATGTTGTCCAGTCACAGATGTCCCCCAACAGTTGTTCCAGACTATGTACTAGTTGTTCCTGGCTATATACTAGTTGCTCTAGAGGACTAACTAAATTCCACACCTCTCTGTGCTGTCATCTTGACCTGCCTTCCAGAGTGGGTCTCAATTAGATCACTGGAGTCCTTTAAGAGAGCTCATGAAGTGAAGGAGCTCACAGAACCTGAGAGAGACATTTTGGAGAGAAGCTGTTCTAGTTTGCTAATGCTGCCGGAATGCAAAACACCAGAGATGGATTGGCTTTTATAAAAGGGGGTTTATTTGGTTACACAGTTACAGTCTTAAGGCCATAAAGTGTCCAAGGTAACACATCAACAATCAGGTACCTTCACTGGAGGATGGTCAATGGCATCCGGAAAACCTCTGTTAGTCGGGAAGGCATGTGGCTGGTGTCTGCTCCGGAGTTCTGGTTTCAAAATGGCTTTCTCCCAGGATGTTCCTCGCTAGGCTGCAGTTCCTCAAAAATGTCACTCTTAGTTGCTCTTGGGGTGTTTGTCCTCTCTTAGCTTCTCCGGAGAAGGAGTCTGTTTTCAACAGCCGTCTTCCAAATGTCTCTCATCTGCAGCTCCTGTGCTTTCTTCAAAGTGTCCCTCTTGGCTGTGGCAGCTTGCTCCTTCTGTCTGATCTTATATAGTGCTCCAGGAATTTAATTCAGACCCACCCAATGGGCAGGCCAACACCTCCATTGAAATTATCCAATCAGAGTTATCACCCACAGTTGGGTGGGGTGCATCTCCATGGAAACACTCAAAGAATTACAGTCTAATTAACACTGATAGGTCCACCCACACAAGATTACATCAAAGATAATGGCATTTGTGGGACATAATACATTCAAACCAGCACAGAAGCTAAGATACATAATCCAGAGTTTGTCCCCAGGAGAAGCTAAGAACCAACACAGACCCAGATGCTTGGAGAGGCAAAAAGAAAGACTTTGGGAGATGCTAAGCTAAGAGAGGACCCACAGATGTTAAGAGAGAAGGCTGCTGGAAACAGAAACTGAAAACAAGGATGCACAGAGGCTGAGAGAGAAGCTAAGAGAAAAGAAGCCCAGAAACATTTTGGAGAAAGCCATTGTGAAATGCATCCCGGGAGCAAAGGACAAGCAGACACCAGCCACGTGCCTTCCCAGCTGACAGAGTTGTTCTGGATGCTATTGGCCTTTCTTCAGTGAAGGTATCCACTTGTTAATGCCTTAGTTAGGATGCTTCTATGGCCTTAGAACTGTGAATTTGTAACCTAATAAATCCCATTTATAAAAGCCAATCAGTTACTGGTATTTTGCATAAGGACAGCTTTAGCAAACCTGAACAGGATTGAAGGGTGACCAGACCATGAGCAGAGACCTCTGGGCAGCATCCCTTGGAAGACGGACAGGGAGTCATCATTTTGATGGGAAAACAGGACACTTGAAGTGGTACCATAGTGGCATGTTTGAAAGAGCCTTGAATGGAGTGTGAAAAAGAAAACAGCAGATAATGTATGTTTAAAGACTTTGAGGCATTTATGTTATTTAAACACCTCAAATAATAGATTCATATATCCTACTCCCTGAACATTACTTAGGCATACAGACTTCCTAATAGAGACCCTGGGTGCATGAAGGGGGAGCACTGTGAGGGTATAGTAGTCATGAGTCCAACTGGGTCCAACAAAAGCACATTTCATTGAACCCTAGTTCAAGAAGTTCTCCATTCAATGATGCTGAACAAGGCTAATGAGGAACTAAACATTTTGAGTATGAATATTCATTGCAGTGTTATGTATATGCACTGCGTGTCTGTGTGTGTTGTGTATATCCATGTGTATGTGCTGTGTGTCTGTGTTATGTCTGTGTGTGTCTCTGTGGGTGTATTGTGTATGTATTGTGTGCCTGTGTGTGCATAGTGTGTCTATGTGTTGTGTGTGTCTGTGTGTGTGCTATGTATTCGTTGCAGTGTTATGTATATGCATTGTGTGCCCATGTGTGCTATGTTTCTGTGTGTATTGTGCTTTTGTTGCATGTATTCTGTGTGCATTGTGTGTCAGTGTGTGCTTTGTGTGTCCATGTGTATGTGCTGTGTCAGTGTGTGTGCTATGTATTTGTGTGTATGTGTGTGCATTGTGTGCCCATGTATGCTGCGTCTGTGTATGTATTGTGTATTTGTTGTGTGTTATGTGTGTGCATTGTGTGTTTGTCTATGCTTTTTGTGTCCAAGTGCATGTGTTGTGTGTTGTGTGTATCCGTATGCATGTGTTGTGTGTCTCTGTTATGTTTGTGTATGTGTGTCTCTGTGGGTGTACTATGTATGTGTTGTGTGCTATGTGTGTGTATTGTGTGTGTCTGTGTGTATATTTTGTGTGCCTGTGCTATGTCTGTGTGTGTCTCTGTGGGTGTATCATGTATGCGTTGTGTGTCTATGTGTGTTTTGTATGTCTGTGTGTATGTGCTATGTCAGTGCTGTGTATTTTTGTGTGTGTTATGTGTGTGCATTGTCTGCCTGTGTGTGCTTTGTGTGTCTGTGTGTATGTGTTGTGTGTGTCCATGTGTATGTGTTGTGTGTCTGTGCTATGTCTGTGTGTGTCTCTGTAGGTGTATTGTATATGTGTTGTGTGTTCTGTGTGTATGTGCTGTGTATCTGTGTGTTGTGTGTGCCCACGTGTATGTGTTGTGTGTGCTATGTCTGTGTGCGTCTCTGTGGGTGTATTGTATACATGTTGTGTGTTCTGTGTGTGCATTGTGCGTCTGTGTGTGTGGTGCCTCCTTGGGTGCATTTTGTGTGTGTATATGTCTAGTGTTGCAACTCTGAGACTGTTTCCATGTCCGCTGACCTGTGACCCCTTCCCGGTCTCAGATTTTTAGGCGTTCCTTTCCGAAAACCTGCCTCTCCTGGGATTTCCATGGGCTTAGTTCTTCACGTGTGTCATTCAGTTCAAAGTCAAACCCGATACATGGAAGACCACAAAATAAGAACAAAGATGGCTCCCCTCCCTCCTTGTTGGTGAAGTACAATTAGCAAATACACAGCGCTTCATTGTTCCTATTGTAATAATCAGAGCCGAGCGGTGCCAGGCCAGGAGGGGGGTTCCTGTTAACCAGTCACACGCATCGGCAGCCTTTGTTTTGCGGTGTGAGCCCCTCCTCTCCTCCCGGAACCGTGCACTGTGGGCCCCCCAAAGCCTAGAAGCCCACGGGTCAGAGAACAGCATTTTGATGGATTATGGGATTGTAACTGTCGCAGCCAGCTGACAGCTTTTATTGGCTGGGAGGATGAGCCTGTAAACCTTTATATAATTATTGTATTAGAGCCACGGCGCCTCTGTGTTGCTGGCGTGTGTTCAGGGATCAATGTGAAGATAATTTCAAAAATGAATAGTAAGTATTGATCGTCCCTTGGTGGAGCCTTATCAGTGGCTGAGGCAGGCTCCTGTAGATTATAACCTCAATGTCATTTATGATGATATGATACGTATTGCCGAGTAGCAATTTAAACAAAGGGCTGATTTAATTCACAGTGGATTTTTGTAGTGTGATGGGTAATAAATCACAATCTATGTAATTTTTAGAAATGAACACATGTTGGCAGTAGTTCAGGGCAGTTCCTCAGAGATCGGAAAATGACCAGGGAGGGGAAATATCAGCCGAGAACCCGTCTGAATGATTGGGCTTTGCTGGATTCTGGCATTCAGGTGACCTTGGGGTGCCTGCTGGCAGGTGCTGGTTAATTTTCTCCACTGAGGACACAGTTTAACTTTCTATCTGTCTGCCAATTACCTGACATTTTCAACTTATCACCTTCTATTTTTTAAATGATTGGAGGCACATCCACATTTTGACATTTTTTTTTAAAGTGAGTATTCGTTTTGTTTGCTACAGAGGCATCTTTGTATCCTGCTGTGGTCGCTCTTTTTCTGGAAAAATTAACACCAGCTTCCATAACCACATAAAGGGAAAATCCGGGCATTTTTGATTGGCATTTCCAGCATGTCTTTGGTTAGATGTTGTCAACTTCCAAATATCAGCCTCAGTGTTCTGCATACGCGTGGAGATAGACAAGGAGCCTCTCAGGGAAATTGTACTCAGTGGTGCTTGTTTGAAGACGGTTTTGCTCTTTAAAAGCAGATCCTTGTAAAGCAAATCATTAAGGAATATTGGAGCAACATGGGCAGATTGATCAAGCCCTCCTATTGTGGAATGATTGAAGCAATGGTCATGCATTATAGCATAACTTGTTGATTTTGGTTATTAAACACTCAACGCATGTCCTACATCCACACATTTCCGAGGAAGGGAGGTGGATGTAGATCTCAAGGCTATTTGGATGCAGATCCCTAGGAAAGAGTATTAAAGGATCAGGAAGCTAAAAATAGAATCCAGGCTGGGTCTGGAAGAGACACGAGTTCTCCGAGCTGTGCGTTGATCTTTGACATGAAAGAATTTAGGGCGAATCTGAGTCCCAGATCCGATGATCCGTGGGGCCATGGATGCCTCTGTCCCCACACCATCACCCCCTGTTTACCCAGCATTTAATCGGGGAGGGCCCAGACCACATTGGCCACAGTGAACTAAGTTGCCCTATAGCCAATGTCAAGCTTTATGGTAAATTATCAACTCAGTAAACAAGGATGTGTTATTGAAGAGTAGTTTTCTCAGTTGATAGATTTAAAGCCACTGTGTTATGGCCCTGGAGTCTGCCATCCCAACTTACAGCCCGTAGGCCTAACGCCACAGGGTCGAAATCTAGAAGGACGCCTGTGTGATGCCATCTCTTGATGTCTTGGCTTATTTTTCTTTCACATTTTTGATCTCCCCTCATTTTTCCCTAACATGAATTATAAAACTCTAAACTTTCTCCTTTCAGATCAGTTCACAGTGAAAAACTTTCTGTGTTCTTTCAATAATTTACTCATATCATTTTTTAAATACATTCATTCTACTTGTCCACCAATTTTTGGTCCATGTACAAATTATGCCACTTAGTACTAATTATCTCATAGACAGCCCCCCTCAATATTCCCTTTTTCTCTAAATCTTTCAAGGCTGTCTTCTTCCCTTTTCTCAGTTACATTGATCTCTTGTCAAGAAAACTTTTGTATCTTTCATCTTTCCTCTTTGATTTCTCCCTAACCTCATCATAAAAAGTGTCAACCTCACCTGCATCCGCATTGCTGTGAAAGAGCTCAGTGCACTAACATGTAAGTTCCAGTTAGAAACAGTAATTTCATCCTACGCTCTAACCATAGTTGTGCAGGCCTCCCGTCCACTAAAACTCCGCTTCCAAGCCCTCCCCATCCTCTTTCATTTGTGGCCACTTGTGGTCCTTTCTGGCCTACAATTTCTTCTTCTGAGGCTATTTCTAAGAGAATAAGAACACTGCCCTTCCTTCACTTGAAGGCATGTTGCCCTCTAGCTTTGATTTTTGGCTTACAAATTTTGACTTTATATCATAAAAATGTTGAAATAAATTTGATACAACAGACATTTATTGAGTTCCCACTGTATGCTGGGCAGGATGCTAAACCCCAGAGCTAAGAGCTGATAGGACAGAGCGTCTGTCTTTAAGGAGGTCTCGGCTCGGAGGGTAAGAGGCACAGGGCGATGCGTTACCGGGGTGCTGCAGAGGCCGGCTGCTGGCAGTCCCTAAACCCAGCTGTGAAGGCCCGAAGGCGGCAGCTGACTCGGCTGCGACCGTGAAGACGGGTCACTAGGTGGACAAAGGGAAAGGCCCTTAGCCAAGAGGGAGCAGCAGCTTCAACGAGGTGAAGCTAGAAGTGGCACAAAAGATGGAGAAGGGGGAGAGAAAGCCTGGGGGCTGAGGAGGTGGCGAGGGAGCCGAGCACCTGGAAACAGTCCTAGAAGGATGTAAACATCAATGGGAAGGGTAAGAGTTCCTTTTAATCCCGCTGTTTCCATATTCTATTGTTTCGATGAATTATCCATTTAATAGCTTCCTAAGTGATCATTTTGAAAAGTTATACTAATAAAATACTGTAGTCTTTAAATTTTCCCCAATTTAAGGCCTCATTAACTCGAGTAATAAGTATACAGTGACATTTGTCGAGCTCTACTGTACTTAAGGGCCAGTGTACATTTAATGAGGGAACGCCTTTTGTATCATGAGTTTTCTAATGTTTCCTAATGCTTCGTTCCTAATGCTAGTGGGAGTGGAAGTTCAACTAACTGAATTTTCAACCTGAATGTGGTATTTCCTCTCTAAAATTAGAAACACAAATTGAATGAAAAAATCTTACTCTGTATCTTTTTGATGTGTGTTTTGTTTTTGTCTGCTTTGTTTTCAATATATTCTTAATGATAGCGTCCTGGAAGGATATAGAAAAGGAATATCAGTGATCTGAAAACTTCACCTAATTTTAATAATGACAATAATTAAATCTCAATGTGTGATTATATGTAGAAAGGAATAAAAACCTAAATCTTTCAATGACTTCATTTATATTAATAATAATCATATTTGTATAATTTTTTATTTAAATGCTGTGGTTTCCCCTATCTTTGGAATGAAAGTGTGAAGGGAATTGTGTCCTTGTTTCATTATTATTATTGTTACTCATAATGAGACTAATTCCCATTTATTTAACCCTACAGGCACTGCCGCAGCATGTTTCCTACGCTCCCTCATTTGATGGGGGACGGTGGCTGTGATTAAGCACAGGAAATAGAGCATTTAAAGACCAAAGAAGCTGTCCACGCTCCCAACGTATCTTCTCAAGTTCAGTCGGAGCCCCCAAAGACCTGACGTTGCCTCTGAGGACGTAAGGTCCTAACCTATTTTACAGAAATGAGAATATATTCTGATCTTCAGAGAACTTGAGCAAAGGAAGTTTCATTATGTGTCTCCATTGTCCATTCTGAAATCATCGACTCTCACAGTTGGGAAAAAGAACGGCCACGTTTTACCTTGTGTCTAAATGAGAAGCTGAAGTGTGTTTTATCTCTTTAATTCCCACACAAGCTGCTGAACAGAGAGAACGGCGGACTCTACCGAGGCCTCTGGTTCTGGAAGGCAGGGACGGGGAAGAAAACACCCCGTCGTTTGTGTTCAGGGAAAGGGCTCCCTGCAGAGAACCCCAAGTTCCCCATGGAACCGATAAGACTTGTGGATGCCCACCAAACCCCCTGCCCCCATTTCCAGAAGGCAAGGCCAGAAACAGACCCTCCAAATTCCCAATCTTTGCCTCAGAAATGAGTAACAAAATGCTCCTGAACTTCGGCCTGCCCCCAGCCTTGGCCAGCTGCCTTGCTGAGAGGAGGCCGGCCTGGGGGTGCAGCCTTCTCCCTCCACGGCGGGTCCCGGCGCCCTCTCTCCCCACCTCCCACCCGAGTTCCCTACGGGAGCCTTGCTGACTCCTCCCCGGGAAAGAAAATGCCTTTTTCCAACCCTTGAGAAGCTTGCACTTCTATAGTCAGAGCAAATAACTCTTTAAAATAAAATCTCTCCCTGCCAAATCCAGATTAGTTTCTCATTTGACACCACTCTTTGTCAATACGGAATAAATGTTGATTGCTCGACTGATTCAACTTTTACTAAGCCAACTGCTTCCTCCTGTTGAGGTTAAATGACCCCCATCTTCCTGGCGCACATAAACTCACATGCACAGGTGCACTTTCCCCTCCTCAAAGGCTACACAATGCATTAATTTTATAGTTTGGAAAAATAAGGCTCCTGAACAATTATGTTAAATGCTAAATTTTGGAGCCATTAAAGGGTAAAGGGGAGTGTTCTGCAGCCTTGGACTACAAACTATGTCATTAAATAAACTGCCTTACGTACGTTTTCCCTAGATGCTTGCCAGTGCAAAGATGAGCAGTAAGGAGGAGATCAAACACCACAACTCAAAAAAATGAAGGCTGGATACAAGTTATCAGACAACATGACATCTGGGAAGTACCTAAATCTGAAATGAAAATGTCCTGCATGGGTGAGAGCTGCATGCATTCGATTCCTGCTTATTTGTATTAGTGGAAAGGGTCAGAGATGTGGATAAATCAATGTATCAGACTATTCTAAAATAATTACTATTGATCTGTGGAAGACTGGAATTCTTGCCTTTATATTTGAATATCGATATATATGACACTCTGGAAATCCAGAGTCTTTGAAATAAAATGATGAAGACACCTTCTGAAAATGCCCAACTGAGGAGCTCTTGCGAGCACTGAGCTTCTAAACCTCACTTCATTTCCTTGTGGCCTTGTGTCTCTCCCCTCTGAAAGGATTCCAGAATGCACTGGAATTTCAGCAGCGATGGTTCCTGCTGCAGTCGCACAGCATAGACAGATGGGTGCCCTCGAGGAGGCTTTGTCGGGGACAGTGCTGGGTGTGGGCAGGTGGCTTAGGGAAACGGCCCCGGCAGCCAAGGCCCCAGGTGGAGACCACTTCCAGGAACCACCAAATCGAGGAGAGGAAGCGCTTGCGGGGCCTGCACACAGAGAGGTGATATGGGGGGCAGCCGACAGGGACTTCCATGAAATGAAGCAATGGCATAATCTTAAGACCAACTACCCTACAAGGAAGAAAGGAGAATGCACACACTCCAGCCACATGACTACATATGATGAATTCTCCACGCAATGGAAGAATAAACAAAGTTTATGTTTCATTGATGTGAGAGACTTTGGGAACTTCATGGGGAAAACGCACTTTTAGTTGGGTCTACAGGGTGCATGTACTCTCCACGGATGTCAATAGAGAAACTTAATCTAGCCACGAGTGCTCAAGACATACCTGTTGAAGGATGGGAAGCAGTAGGAAAGGATGGGGCTAAAAAGCCCAGAAAAGCACCTTATAGGAACAAAAGCAGTCCCAAGTTTGTTTTTTTCCTCTTTATTGTGGGTTTACAGAATAATCATGCATGAAATACAGGATTACCATATACCACCCCACCATCAACACTTTTCATTGCTGTGGAACATTTATTGCAATTGTACTATTTTTATAATTGTACTATTAATTAAAGTCCAGGGCTTAACTCAGGTTTCACTTCCTGTGTAGTGTATTTCCATTGATTTTTTTTTAATTTTTATTCTGTTATTATATATACAATCTTAACATTTCCCTGTTAATCATATTCAGATATATATTTCAGTGCTGTTAATTACATTCACAATGTTTTGCTACCATCACCACTATCATTACCAAAACCTTTCCATCATTCCAAAAAGGAACTTGATACATTTAAAGTGTTAACCTTCCATTCCCTATCCTACCCCATCCCCTGTGTGCAGTTTGGATGTATTGTTTCTCTCAAAAAGCCATGCTCTTTAATGCAATCTTGTGTGGGCAGACATATTAGTGTTGATTAGATTGGAATCCTTTGATTGAGATGTGACTCAATCAACTGTGGGCAAGAACTTTGATTGGATAATTTCCATGGAAGTGTTACCCCACCCATTCAGGGTGGGTCTTAATTGAATCATTGGAGTCCTATAAAAGTGTTCATAGACAGAAGGAGGTGCTGCAGCTAAGAGAGACACTTTGAAGAATGAACAGGAGCTGAGAATGGAGCTAGAACACAACCTGGGATCAGCAGATGCCAGCTTCATGCCTTCCCAGCTAACAGAGGTTTTCCGGACAACATAGACCTTCCTTTACTGAAGGTATAGTTGTGTTGGTGCCTTCATTTGGACATTTTCATGGCCTTCAGACTGTAACTTTGTAATCAAATAAAACCCCTTTATAAAGCCAACCCATTTCTGGTATTTTGCATAACAGCAGCATTAGCAAACTGGAACACCCTGGTAACTTGTATTCTGGATTCTGGCTCTATGAGTTTGCTTATTCTAATTGTTTCAGATCAGTGAGATCATGAAATATTTGTCCTTTTGTGTCTGGCTTATTTTTCTCAATATTATGTCTTCACGTTTCATCATGTTGTTGCATGTATCGGGACGCCGTTCCTTTTCTTGGCTGAATAATATTCCAACGTGTGTATATATCACATTTTGTTTATCCATTCATCAGTTGACAGATGTTTTGGTTGCTTCTGTCTTTTGGCAATTGTGAATAATACCTCTATGAACATTGTTGTGCAAATATCTGCTTGAACTCCTGTTTTCAATCTTTTGGCTCTGTACCCAGAAGTGGGATTGCTGGGTCACATGATAATACTACACTAAGCTTTCTGAGGAACACCAAACTGTCTTCCACAGCAGCTGCACTATTTTACATTCCTGCCAGCAATGAATGAGTGTTTCTTTTCTCCACATTCTCTCTTGTTATTTTCTGTTTATTCTAATATCAGCCATTCTAATGGGCATGAAATGGTATCTCATTGTGGTTTTGATTTGATGGCTAATGATAGTGAGCATCTTTTCATACACTTTCTGGCCATCTGTTTATCTTCTTTGGAGAGATGTCTGTTCAAGTCTTTTGCCCATTTTTAAATTGGGTCATTTTTCTTTTTGTTGTTAAGTTGAAAGATTTCTTTCTATGTAGCATATTAATCCTTTATCAGATATCTGGTTTCCAAATATTTTCTCCAGTTTTGTAGATTGTCTTTTTACTTTCATGATGAAGTCCTTTGAGGCACAAAAAATTTTTATTTTGATGAGGTCTTACTTACTTGTTTCTTTCTTTTGTTGCTTATGCTTTGGGTGTAAAGTCTAAGAAACCATTGCCTAAAACAAGGCCCTGAGGATGTTTCCCTACATTTTCTTCTGGGTCTTTGGTAGTTCTAGGGCTTATGGTTAGGTCTTTGATCAATTTTGATTGATTTTTGTATATGGTGTGAGGTAGGGGTCCTCTTTATAGTTTGTTACATATTGAGATCCAGTTTTACCAGCACCATTTGTTGAAGAGAATGTTATTTCCCAATTGAGTAGTCTTTGCCATTTTGTAGAAAAGCAGTTGACCATAAATGTGAGGGTTGATTTCTGAGCTCTCAATTCTATTCCATTGCTCTGTATGCCTGTCTTTGTGCTGGTACCATGCTGTTTTGATTACTGTGTCTTTGTAATATGTTTTAAGATCAGGAAGTGTGAGTCCTGCAACTTCATTCTTCTTTTTCAAGATGATTTTAGTTAATCAGGGCCCCTTACCCTTCCATATAAATTTGATGATTGATTTTTTTCATTTCTGCAAAAAGGTTGTTGGAATTTTGATTGAGAACCTGGACTCTATTAATTGCTTTTGGTAGGATTGACAACTTAACAATATTTAGTCTTCCGATTCATGATCATGGAATGTCCTTTCATTTATTTAGGTCTTTCTTGATTTCTTTTAGCAGTGTTTTGTTGTTTTCTGTGTAAACTTTTGGTTCTGTTGATTCTCTCCATTTTTTTTTTCTATTTCATTTATCTCCACTCTAATTGATCTAAGTTATCTAATTTATTACCATACAATTATTCATAGAGTATTCATCCTTGGCTAGATTTATTCCTAGATATTTGATTTTCTTAGTTGCTATTGTGAATGGAATTTCTTTCTTGATTTAATCTCCCAATTGTTCATTGTTTATTTATAGAAACACTATTGATTTTGGGGAGTTGATCTTGTGCCCTGCCACTTTATTGAATTCATTTATTAGGTCTAGGCACCTTTTTTTGTGGATTTTTCAGGATTTTCTGTATATAGAATCATATCATCTTCAATTAGGGAAAGTTTGACTTATTCCTTTCCAATTTGGATGCCTTTAATTTATTGTTCTTGTCTAATTGCTCTGGCAAGGACTTCCAGTACAATACTGAATAACAGTGGTGACCGTGAGCATCCTGTCTTTTTACTGATCTTAGAGGCAAAGCTTTCAGTCTTTCACCATTAAGGAGGATATTAGCTGTGGGCTTTTTTTCCACTTTAGACAAAAACCTCCCAATCCATTCTTTTTTTAATGCAATTTTGTTGTGATAAAGTCACACACCATAGAATCCACCCAAAGTAATAATCAGTGGCTCACAGTATCATCATATAGTTGTGCATTCATCACCACAATCAATTTTAGAACATTTTCATTACTCCAAAATAAAGAAAAAAAAATAAAACAAAAGTAGAAAGAACACCTAAAATATTACATACCCCTGATGCCCCCTATTATTTATGTTTTTTCATCTTTATTTTATTACTCATCTGTTGGGGACGCTTGCACCTTCTGGGACGCTTGCACCTTCAGCGATGCCGGAAGCACAACATGGCCGCTAGAGCTAAGAATAACCTTGAATAGCGTCAGCCTTCTTTACGGAAGTAGTAGTTTGCGCCAAGAGTTTGCGCCCAAAGTAGTAGCCGCCCATCTACCATCCACCCCAGCAACAGCTACCACCAATCCCAGACCCCCAGCAACAGCTACCACCAATCCCAGACCGCCACCTGTCCCTATTAGCCACCCCCTCTCCCTCCAGGGCATATATACCCTGCCTTTTCAATAAAGCTTTGCAGCTTGATCAGAAACCTGTCTTGCTGTCATTCTTCATGTCTCTTGTCCCATACCATTCTTCCCTCGCAGGAGTCAGAGCCTCGGTTGATCATCCCGCGGGCCGGGACACTCATCTGCCCATGCTGATGTCAGTCACAAGGTTTTCACAATCGCACAGTCCCACAATGAAAGCGATATAGTTATACAATCATAGCTGTGGGCTTTTAATATATGCCCTTTATCATGTTGAGGAAGTTTCCTTCTAATCCTAGTGTTCTATATGTTCTTATCAAGAAAGGATGCTGTATTTCATCAAATGCCTTTTCTGCATCAGAATGATCAAGTTTTTTCTTCCTTCATTCTGTTAATGCCATGTGTTACATTAACTGATTTTCTTAAATTGAACCAACCTTGTAGACCAGGGATAAATCCCACTTACAATTAATTCTTTTAATATGCTGTTGGATTCAGTTTGCTAGTATTTTGATGAGGAGTTTTGCATTTATAGTCATAAGAAATATTGGTCTATAGTTTCCTTTACTTGTGGTATCTTTATCTGGTTTTGGTATGAGGTGATGCTTGCCTCACAGAATCAGTTAGGGAGTGTTTACTCCTTCCTCTTCAATTTTTTGAAAGAGTTTGAGCAGAATTGGAGTTAAGTCTTGGAACATTTGGAAGAATTCCCCTGTGAAACCATTTGGTCCAGGGCTTTTTTTTGTTGGGAGGTTTTTGATTACTGATTCAATCTCTTTTTAATAATCGGTTTGTTGAGATGTTCTATTACCTATTGAGTCAGTGTAGATAGTTTGTGTTTTTCTATGAATTTGTCCATTTGATCTAAGTCATCTAATTTATTAGCATTCAATTATTCATAGAATATTTATATAGTCCTTTTTATCTCAGTGCAGTCAGTAGTAATGCCTGCCTTCTCATTTTTTATTTTCATTATTTGTATCCTCTTTCTATTTTTTTTTTTTTTTTTTTTTTTTTGTCAGTCTAGCCAAAGGTTTTCAATTTTGGTGATGTTTTCAAAAAACCAACTTTTGGTTCTGTTGATTCTCTCCATTTTTTATTTTTCTATTTCATTTATCTCCACTCTAATCTTTGTTGTTTCTTTCATTTGCTTTCTTTGGGTTTAATTTGAACTTTTTTTTCCTGTTTTTCCAGTTTTGAGGTTAGGTAATCAATTTGAAGTCTTTCTTCCTTTTTAATGCAAGCCTTTAAAGCTATAAATTTCCCTCTCAGCACTGCCTTCACCACATCCCATAAGTTTGGGTATGTTGTACTTTCATTTTCATTCACCTCAAGTTATTTCCTAATTTCATTTGTGACTTCCTCTTTAACTCATTTGTGTTTGAGAGTGTGTTGTTTCATTTCCACATATTGGTGAATTTTCCCTTTCTCCCTCTGTTATTGATTTCTAGCTTCATTCCATTGGGTTCAGAGAATATACATTGTATGATCTCAATAATTTTGAATTTATTGAGACTTGTTTCATGACCCAAGGTATGGTCTACCCTGGAGGATGATCCATGTGCATTTGAGAAGGACGTGTGCTCTGTTTTTGTTGGGTGCAGTGTTGTATATAGGTCTGTTAGGTTGTGCTGGTTTGAATGTACTGTGTCCCCCAAATGCCATTATCTTTGTGGTCTTGTGGGACAGACCTTTTGGTGCTAGTTAGATTTGCTTGGAATGTGCCCCACCCAGCTGTGGGTGGTGACTTTGGTGGGATACTCCCGTGGAGGTGTGACCCCACCCATTCAGGGTGGGCCTTGATCAGTGGAGCCATATAAAACATGCTGACTCAAAGAGACTGAACGGAGTGCAGCTGTGAGTGACGTTTTGAAGAGGAGCAAGCTTGCTAGAGAGGATATCCCGGGAGAAAGCCATTTTGAAACCAGAACTTTGGAGCAGATGCCAGCCACATGCCTTCCCAGCTAACAGAGGTTTTCCGGACGCCATTGGCCATCCTCCAGTGAAGGTACCTGATTACTGATGTGTTACCTTGGACACTTTATGGCCTTAAGACTGTAACTGTATAGCCAAATAAACCCCCTTTTTATAAAAGCCAGTCCATCTCTGGTGTTTTGCATTCTGCAGCATTAGCAAACTAAGACATAGGTCTAGTTGGTTAAGTCTATCATTCAAGTCCTGGACTTCTTTATTGACTTTCTGACTAGACGTTCTATCCATTACTAAGAGTTGCATGTTAAAGTCTCCTACTATTAATGTAAAACCATCAATTTCTCCCTTCAAATCTGTCAGTATTTGCTTCAGATATTTTAGGTACATATATATTTATAATTGTTACATCTCCCTGTTGAATTGTTCGCTTTATCAGTATGTAAGGACCATCTTTGTTCTTCATAATTGTTTTTGACTTAAAATCTTTTTTATCCAATATTAGTATAGCCATCCCAGCTCTCTTTTGGTTACTACTTACATGACATATATTTTTTTTCATCCTTTCACTGTCATTTGTATCTTTGACTTTAAGGCAAGTCTCTCACAAGAAGGATATAGTTGGATCATTCCTTTTTATCCATTCTCCCAATTTCTTTCTTTTAACTGGAGGATTTTACACCATTTACATTTAAAGTCATTGCTGATAATATAGGTCTCTCTTCTACCATTTTGCTATTTAGCCTTCATAAGTCATGACTGTTTTGTCCCCCACTTCTGTCAAAGTCTACTTTTACATTTATTTGCTTCCTTGTGTTGTATCATATTAAGTGCTTTCCCATTTCTAAGTGGATATATTTTTCATCTGTTTTCCAGGTGGTTACCATAGGGTTAAAATTTAACATCCTAAATATATAACAATTATATTTAGTTTAATACCAACTTAATTTCAATAGCATACACATATACTTTTCCTATACCTCCCTATCCCCCACCTTTTTTAAAAAAATTCAGTTTTATTGAGATATAGTCACATACCATACAATCATCCATGGTGTACAACTGTTAACAGTACCATAATATAGCTTTGCATTCATCACCCCAATCTATTTTTGAACATTTTCCTTACACCAGAAAAAATCAGAATAAGAATAAAAATAAAAATAAAAAAGAACACCAAAATCATCCCCCCCATCCCACCCTATTTTTCATTTAGTTTTTGTCTGCAGTTTTCTACTCATCCATCCATACACTGGATAAAGGGAGTGTGCTCCACAAGGTTTTCAAAATCACACTGTCACCCCTTGTAATCTACATTGTTATACAATCATCTTCAAGAGTGAAGACTACTGAGTTGGAGTTTGGTAGTTTCAGATATTTACTTCTAGCTATTCCAATACATTAAAGCCTAAAAAATATTATCTATATAGTGCAGAAGAATGTCCACCAGAGTGACCTCTTGAATCCATTTGAAATCTCTCACCCACTGAAGCTTTATTTTGTTTCATTTTGCATCCCCCTTTTGGTCAAGAAGATGTTCTCAATCCCATGATGTCAGGTCCAGATTCATCCCCGGGAGTCATATCCTGCATTGCCAGAGAGATTTAAACCCCTGGGAGTCAGGTCCCATGTACCCCAACCATTGTTTTTACTTGTTACCACATATATCTTTATACATTGTGTGTCCCAAAACCTAAATTTATCATTATATTTTCTGCATTTGCATTTTAGCACCCACAGGAAATAAGAAGTGACATTACATACCATACAGTACAGTACAATAATACTGACATTTATAGTTACCAAATCATCACCTTTACCACAAGTTTTTACTTCTTTATGCTATTTTCAACTACTTTCTAGTGTCTTATAATTTTAGCATGAAAAACTCCCTTTAGCTTTGCTTGTAGGGCCAGTCTAGAAGTGATGAACTCCTTCAGCTTTTGTTTATCTGAGAATGTCTTAATCTCTCCCTCATTTTGAAAGAGAGTCTCGCCAGGTATAAAATTCTTGGCTGGCAGTTTTTCTCCCTCAGAACTTAGTTTTTCAACCCATTTCCTTCTTGCCTCCTTGGTTTATGATGAGAAATCAGCACTCAATCTTACTGGGATTCCCTTGTATATAGCAGGTTGCTTTTGCCTTGAAGCTTTCAGAACTCTCTCCTTGTCTGTTGCATTTGATAGTGCAATAAATATATGATATGCTGTATCTGTATGTTTCTTCATGTTGATCCTATTTGGTGTTCTCCAGGCTTTTTAGATGTGCATATTCACATCTTTTGCTATGTTTGGGAAGTTTTCTGTCATTATTTTGTTGACTATTCCTTCTGCCCCTTTCTCTTTCTTCTCCTTCTGGGACTCCCATAATGTGTATATTGGTGTGTTTGATGATGTCCCATAGCTCTCTTAGGCTGTTTTCACTTTTAGTGTTTCTTTTATCCTTTTGGTTCTCAGTCTGACTCATTTCAATGTCTTGTCTTTGAGTTCACTGATTCTTTCTTCTTCTAGCTCTGTTCTGTTCTTCAATGCTCCTGGGCATTTTTCATTTCAGTGATTGCAGTCTTAATCCCAGTAGTTCTGTTTGGATCATTTTTAAGATTTCTCTCTCTTTACTTAGACTCTCATATTGTTCATTCATCAATTTCCTGATATCCTTTAGTCCTTTATCTGTGCTTTCCTTCATCTTGTTAGGCATTTTTAAGATCACTTTTTAAAAAGCTATGTTTGATATGTCCACATCCTAGTCTTCTTCATTGGTGTTTTCTGTATTTTTGTTCTCTTCTTTTGGATGGGCCATCATTTCCTGTTTCTTTGTCTTCTTATACTCTTTTTTGCACACTTTACATTGTAATTTTTTTACCATTTTTTATTGAAATATATTCACATACCATACAATCATCAAAACTGTAAAACAATTGTTCACAGTATCATCATATAGTTGTGCATTCAACATTGTAATATTTTTAAATGGTAACTCTGGGAACCTGTTTCCTGGTTTTGTAACCAGCTGGTGATAAGACAGAGATTTTCTTGATCTTCAGCCCTTCTGTTAGGAAGGTCTGCCAAGGCGAATGCAGGGTGTTCCCTTGTATTACTGGGCATCTGCCCTGTCCTGGGCTTTTGCTTCTTAGGTGCTTTGGGGTTCCTCTATTTACAGGAGTTTTGTTGTCCCCTCTGTTTCCTGGGGGACCGACCTTCCTCTCCCATGTATCGGATGCTGGCAGGTCTTTGTCCCAGACTCTCTGCTTCTATAGATTTTACACTCCTTCTGTTGTTTCTTGCTGCTTTTGCCTGGGGGGCGAATTCTAGAAGGAGAATCACCCCAGGGAGGATTTTCCTAAGTCAGTCTCTCCCAGCTGAAACAGGGCATGGGACCCATGAAGGGGACTCCAAAGTCTCCTGTGAAGGGGGTCAGGAAGGGCACCAAAATCTTCTCCAATGGCTCCCCAAAGCTGAGCTTTCCCAGCCTGCCCAGCACATGCAGCCCTTAGCTAAGTAACCCCTGCAGCCCTGAGGAAGTGCTGCATCTTTAAATCTCCCCTGCCTCCACTCCTGTCTGGGGAGAGTGGAAACAACGGCTGCCCAAAGAGCTGGCCGGGGACCCAGCAATCCGAATTCACTGATCAAAAGCTGAAATCAGTGATTGGTTGTGCCCACCCCCATTCGTGGGAAGAGGATTTTAAGTCCCTTTCTGTCAGCAGCAGCTAACCAGGGGCTAGACCCCACAGCGGCTGCCGTGAGAGTGGGGGGTGGGCCCTTGTGGGTGCTGGTAGCCTCCAGTGGAGAGAGCAGTTGACAGTTCTTTACTGCAGTTTATCTGCCTCTTCCTCCTGCTCTCCCTGGATGCTGTGCAGGGTTCTCCCAGACTCTGGAATTTCACAATCGTTGTTTCAGACAGTCCCTGCTTGGGTAATAGCTGCTCCAGTGAGGACACGGGGGACTGAGTCCTGCAGCTCCCCGCTCTGCCGTCCTCCCTGGAAGTCTCTGTGGGGGTCAGTCCCCCGGTTTTGAGGCTGGAGGATGACATGCTTTAGGAAGGATTGTTCAACGTTGGTATACAGCGTTGGTTAGTGGTGAGCGAGGCTGGAAACCCAAGAACCAGCTAGAGAGTGATGGAAATTACACAGAAGAGAGGAAATGAGGGTCTGCTTATGCTTATGACAGTGGTAAAGGTGCTAGAGACGTTTCAGAAAATGAGGCGACAACAGTTGGTGACTGATTAGAAGAGGACTTCAGTGAGGGAAAAGAAGACACAAATGATCCAAAATTTTCATTAAGTGATAAAGAGGGGAAAGGAGTTGATAAGGAACACTGTTATGGTTTGCTAATGCTGCCATTATGCAAAACACCAGAAATGGATTGGCTTTTTTAAAAATTCAATTCAGTTTTATTGAGATATATTCACACACCATACAATTATCTATGGTGCACAATCAACTGTTCACAGCACCATCACATAGTTGTGCATTCATCATCCCAATCTATTTTTGAACTTCCTCCTCACACTGGGAAGAATCAGAATCAGAATAAAAAATAAAAGTAAAACACAACACCCAAATCACTTCCCCATCCCACCCTATTTTTCATTTAGTTTTTGTCCCTATTTTTCTACTCATCCATCCATACGCTGGATAAAGGGAGTGTGATCCACAAGGTTTTCACAAACACACTGTCACCCCTTGTAAGCTACATTGTTATACAATCATCTTCAAGAATCAAGGCTACTGGGTTGGAGTTTGATAGTTTCAGGTATTTCCTTCTAGCTATTCCAATATATTAAAACCTAAAAAGTGTTATCTATATAGTGCATAAGAATGTCCACCAGAGTGACCTCTTGACTCCATTTGTAATCTCTCAGCCACTGAAGCTTTATTTCATTTCATTTTGCATCCCCCTTTTGGTCAAGAAGATGTTCTCAATCCCACACTGCTGAGTCCAGATTTATCCCCGGGAGTCACACCCTGTGTTGCCAGGGAGATTTACACCCTTGGGAGTCAGGTCCCACGTAGAAGGGAGGGCAGTGAGTTCACCTGCTGAGGTGGCTTAGCTAGAGAGAGAGGCCACATCTGAGCAACAAAGAGGCACTCGGGGAGAGACCCTTAGGAACCATTATAAGCAGGCTTAGCCTCTCCTTTGCAGCAACAAGCTTCATAAGGGAATGCCCCATGATAGAGGGCTCAGCATGTCAAGCCGTCAGTCCTCAATGTTTGTGAGAACATCAGCAACAATCCAGGTGAGGAAGCCCAACACTTCCACATCCTCCCCCAGCTCCTCAGGGGGGCCCTGCACATATATTTTTATTCAAAATTACTTTGGGATGTGTTGCTATTTCACTGTAACCTATACAAACCTACCATATTTCACTTCCTATTCAAAGTTCCATGTAATTGTGGTGTTGAACAAACTGACTGTAGAAGTTACACTGTTTAGAAAATATAGATCCTGCACCAAATAAACATCTCTTCCCTTGGTTTCACATGGAAGTCGAAGTTTTAACACAGTCAATTTCAACCTTTATCCTTTGGCCTGATTTGCCCTAGTCTTAAACAGATCTGCTTCATTCATATCTCTAATTGAATTCTGGGCTCTATTTCAGCTTTTTTTTTTTTTTTAATAGTTGCTGTACCCATTAATACTGACATTCATATCTGCTGAGCTCTAGCTCTGAGTTTCAGGTGTCACACAGAAACCCAATGTTCCAGAGACCAATCAAGTTGTACACAAAGGAATCAGCATCTCAGAGCTTGGAGATAGTCATTACAATTCAGGAATAGATTGACTGTTGTAAGAGCTTACAATATAGGGACCATTACAATAATTGTTTCCCTGTTAGGCTGTGCTCTAAAATTCAATTTTGAGTTTATGCATTGTAGTTAGTCCACACTGG
Organism: Choloepus didactylus; assembly: GCF_015220235.1. NCBI lineage: Eukaryota > Metazoa > Chordata > Mammalia > Pilosa > Megalonychidae > Choloepus > Choloepus didactylus. The sequence goes on along the minus strand of NC_051322.1, from coordinate 2,656,289 downwards.
TGAGGCATTATAGTGTTTGCCTTTGTTTCTGGTGTACTTCACTCAAAGTTCTGTCTATTGGATCCATTTACCCCACGTGTCTCTCAGCTTTACTCCTTCTTGTAGTTGGTCAATAGTCCATTGTATGCATACACCATAGTTCGCCATTCTGTTCTTCAGTCTGTGTACCCTTAGGCCACCTCCAGCCATTGCAAATCATGAATACTGCCTCCATGAACACCATTGTGCAAATGTCCATTCATGTCTCTGCTCTCAGATCTTCCAAATACATACCCCATAATAAGGTTGCAGGACCTTATGGCCCCCACATACTTAGCTTTTTGTGGAACCACCACACTGACCTCCAGAAAGGCTACACCATTCTGCCTGCTCATCAACAGTAGATAGGTATATCCCTCTCTCCATGTTTTCTCCAGCACTTTTACCCCTATTTATACTTTTTCCTACAATTTTATGGAGATATATTCATATACCATACAATTATACACAGTATACAGTCAGTTGTTCACAGTATCATCATATAGTTGTACGTTTATCACCACAGTCAGCACATGAAAAAGTTTTTTTTGGCAAAAAATAAAAAGAAAAACAGAATGTCGTACAATGCAATATAATAGTAAGGACAGAAAACAACACCAAGAATCCCGTATCTCTCCCTTATATCCCCCTCTCACACACATCTAACTTTGGTATATTGCCTTTGTTACATTTAATGGAAGCATATTACAATGTTTCTGTTGACCATAGATTACAGTTTGCTTTGTTTATGTTTTTTCCCCTAAACCATCCCTTTTTCAACACTCTGCATTGTTGACATTCATTTGTTCTCCCACATGTAAAAACATTTTTATATATGTACATTTAGCAATAGTCATTGGCCAGTTTTTGCCGAGTTTTACAGTCCCAGTCTTCATCATCTATCTTTACCTCTGGTGTCATACATTCCCCTATCCCACCTCTTTCAGCTTTACTCACACACGCTTGCTCAGTGTACTTAAAATATTGTGCTACCATAACACGCATACTATGCTATCTACTTCTGGATCTATACAATCAATCCTGCTGAACATTCTGTAGTCTTTCAGCATCAAGTGCCCAATCTCCTGTGTTATCAACTTTTAACTCCCAAAGTTTGCTCATTAGTGTTATTTCATATTAGTGAGACCATACCGTATTTGTCCTTTTGTTTCTGGCTAACTTCACTCAACGTAATGTCCTCAAGATTCATCCATGATATTATATGTTTCATGTCTTTGTCCTGTCTTATAACTGCATAATATTCCATCATGTGTATATACCACAGTTTGTTTATCCACTCATCCATTGATGGACATTTGGGCTGCTTCCATCTCTTGGCAATTGTGAATAATGCTGCAATAAACATTGGTTTACAAATGTCCATTTGTGTCTTAACTTTCAGTTCCTTTGAGTATATACCTAGCACTGGAATAGCTGGGTCATATAGCAAATCTATACTTAGTGCCCTGAGGAACCTCCATACTGTCTTCCAGAGTGGTTGCACCATTCTGCATTCCCACCAACAATGAATAAGTGTGCCTCTTTCTCCACATCCTCTCCAGCACCTGTAATTTTCTGTTTTTTTGTATAATGGCCATTTTGGTAGGTGTGAGATGATCATTATGGTTTTGATTTGCATTTCCTTAATAGCCAGTGAAGTTGGGCATTTTCTCATACATTTTTGAGCCATTTGTATTTCCTCTTCAGAAAAGTGTCTGTCCATGTCTTTTGCCCATTTTTTAATTGGGTTGTTTGTCTTTCTGTTGTTGAGTTGTAGGATTGCTTTATATATTCAGGATATTAAACCCTTATTTGATATGTGGTTTCCAAATATTGTCTCCCATTGTGTAAGGCTGCCTTTTTACATTTCTAACAAAGCCCTTTGATTACAAAAGTGTTTGATTTTTAGGAAATTCCATTTGTGTATTTGTTCTTTGGTTGCTCATGCTCTGGGTTTAAGGTCTAGGAAACCACCTCATCACAAGATCTTTAAGATATTGCTCTACATTTTCTTCTAAGAGTTTTATGGTCTTAGTGCTAATATTTAGATCTTTGATCCATTTTGAGTTAATTTTTGTATATGGTGTGAGATAGGGGTCCTCTTTCATTCTTTTGGAAATGGATATCCAGTTCTCCAAATACCATTTATTGAAGAGGCTGCTCTGTCCCAATTGCTTTGGCTTGACTGCCTTATCAAAGATCAATTGTCCATAAATGTGAGAGTCTATTTCTGAATACTCAATTCAATTCCATTGGTCAGTATCCTTGTCCTTATGCCAGTGCTATGCTGTTTTGAGCACTGAAGCTTTGTAATATGCTTCAAAGTCAGGTAGTGTGGGACTTTCCACTTTGTTCCTCTTTCTCAAGATATTTTTGGCTATTTGGGACAGCTTACCCTTCTAAATAACTTTGGTTATTGGTTTTTCAATTTCTGCAAAGTAAGTTGTTGGGATTTTAATTGGTGTTGCATTGAATGTATAAATCAGTTTAGGTAAAATTGCCATCTTAACTATATTTAACCTTCCAGTCCATGAACACAGAATGTTCTTCCTTTTTTTTTTTTTTAGGTCCTGTTCGATTTCTTTTAGCAGTTTCTTGTAGTTTCTTTGTATAGGTATTTTGTGGCCTTCATTAAGTTTATTCCTAAATACTTGATTCTTTTGGTTGCTATTGTACATGGAATTTTTTTTATTTCTTCTTATTGTTGCATATTACTTGTGTATAAGAACACTACAGATTTTTGTGCATTGATCTTGTAGCCTACCACTTTGCTGTACTCACTGATTAGCTCTAATAGTTTTGCTATAGATTTTTCTGGATTTTCTACATATAGAATCATGTCATCTGCAAACAGTGAAGTTGTACTTCTTCCTCTCCAATTTCAATGCCCTTTATTTCTTTTTCTTGCCTAATTGCTATAGCTAGCACTTACAGCACAATGGTGAATAACAATGGTGACAGTGGGCATCTCTGTCTTGTTCCTGATCTTAGAGGGAAAGCTTTCTGTCTCTCCCCATTGAGTACGATGTTAGCTGTGAGTTTTTCATATAATGCCTTTATCGTATTGAGAAAATTCCCTTCTATTTCTCTCCTTTGAAGTGTTTTCATCAAGAAAGGATGTGGAATTTCATCAAATGTGTTTTCTGCATCAATTGAGATGATCATGTGGTTCTTCTGCTTTGATTTATTGATGTGGTGCATTACATTAATTTTCTTGTGTTGAACCAGCCTTGCATACCTGGAATAAACCCCACTTGGTCATGGTGTGTAGTTCTTTTAACGTGCTGCTGGATTCAATTTGCGATATTTTGTTGAGAATTTTTGCATCTATATTCATTAAGGAGATTGGTTGATAATTTTCTTTTTTTCTAGTATCTTTGTCTGATTTTGGTATTAGGGTGATGTTGGCTTCATAGAATGAGTTGAGTAGCTTTCTCTCCTCTTCAATTTTTTTGGAAGAGTTTGAGCAGAGTTGGTATTAACTCTTTCTTGAGTGCTTGGTAGAATTCACATGTGAAGCCACCTGGCCCTGGGCTTTTCTTTTTGGGGAGCTTTTTGATGAATGACTCAATCTCTTCACTTGTGATTGGTTTGTTGAGGTCCTCTATTTCTTCTCAGGTCAATGTTGGTTGTTTATGCTTTTTTAAGAAGTTGTCCATTTCATGTAAGTTTTCTAGTTTAGTAGCATATAGTTGCTCATAGTATCTTCTTGTTATCTCCTTTATTTCTGCAGGGTCAATAGTTGTGTTTCCTTTCCCAGTTCTGATTGCATTGATTGCATTTATTTGCATCTGCTCTCTCTCTCTCTCTCTTTTTTTTTTTTTTTTTTTCTGTTAGCTTAGCTAGGGGTCCATCAATTTTGTTGATTTTCTTGAAGAACCAGCTTCTGTTTTTGTTGATTCTCTTTATTGTTTTCCTGTTCTCAGTTTCATTTATTTCTGGTCTAATCTTTGTTGTTTCTTTCCTTCTGTTTGCTTTGGGGTTAGTTTGCTGTTCTTTCTCTAGTTCCTCCAGGTGGACAGTTAATTCCTTAATTTTTGCTCTCTCTTCTCTTTTAATAGAGGCATTTAGGACAATAAATTTCCATCTCAGCACCGCCTTTGCTGCATCCCATAAGTTTTGATATGTTGTGTTTTCATTGTCATTTGCCTCAAGGTATTTACTAATTTCTCTTGTAATTTCTTCCTTTACCCACTGGTTTTCTAAGAGTGTGTTGTTTAGTCTCCATATATTTGTGAATTTTTCAATCTTCTGCCTGTTATTTATTTCCAACTTCATTCCATTGTGATCCAAGAAAGTGTTTTTTATAGTATCAATACTTTTAAACTTGTTGACTTGCTTTGTGACCCAATATATGGTCTATCCTAGAGAATATTCCATGAGCACTTGAGAAAAACATGTATCCTGTTGTTGTGGGGTGTAGTAGTCTATAAATGTCTGTCAAGTCTGGTTCATTTATCATACAATTCAACATCTCTCTTTCCTTATTGATCCTTTGTCTAGATGAGAGTGGTGTATTGAAGTCTCCAACTATTATTGTGGAGTTATCTACTTCTTTCAGTGTTAAATATTTATGATTATTGTGTTTTCTTGATGAATTGACCCTTTTATTAATATATAGTGTCCTTCTTTGTCTCTTTTAATTGTTTTACTTTTGAAGTCTACTTTGATATTAATATAGCTACTCCCACTCTTTTTTCTGGTTACTGTTTGCATGAAATATCTTTTTCCAACCTTTCACTTTCTGCTTATTTTTGACCCTGTGTCTAAAGTGAATTTCTTGTAGACAGCATATAGATGGGTCCTGTTTTTCAATCCATTCTGCCAGTCTGTGTCTTTTTATTGAGGAGTTTAATCCATTAACATTTAGTGTTTTTACTGAAAGGGCAGTACTTTCTTCTACCATTTTGTCTTTTGGATTTTATACGTCATGTCTTATTTTTTCCTCTCTCTCTTTTTACTCTTCCTGATAATCTTCATTTCTACACTCTTCTCTAAACCTCTTTCTCCTGTCTTTTCCTTTCAGCCTGTAGTACTGCCTTTAGTATTTCTTGCAGCACTGGTCTCTTATTCACAAACTCTCTCAGTGTCTGTTTGTCTGCAAATATTTTAATCTCTCCCTCATTTTTGAGGGACAATTTTGGCGGATATAGAATTCTTGGTTGGCAGTTCTTCTCTTTCAGTATCTTAAATGTATCATACCACTGTCTTCTCACCTCCATGATTTCTGCAGAGAAATCTGTACCTAGTCTTATCGAGCTTCCCTTGTATGTGATGGATTGCTTTTCTCTTGCTGCTTTCAGAATTTTCTTTTTGCCTTTGGCATTGGACAATCTGATCAGTAAGTTTCTTGGAGTAGGTCTAGCAGGGTCTGTTCTGTTTGGGGTGTGCTGTACTTCTTGAATCTTTAATTTTCTGTCTTTCATAAAAGTCAGGAAATTTTCAGTGACTATTTCTTCCATTATTCTTTCTGCCCCCTTTCCCTTCTCTTCTCCCTCTGGGACACCCATAGCATTTATATTTGTGTGCTTCCTGTTGTCACTCACTTCCCTAAGACCCTGCTCATATTTTTCCATTCTTTTCACCATCTGTTCTTTTGTGTGTATGAATTCAAATGTCTGGTCTTCGAATTCACTGATCCTTTCTTCTGCCTGCTAAAATTTACTTTTGTATCACTCCATGTCTTTTTCATCTCCTCCATTGTGCCCTTCATTCCCATAAGTTCCGCCATTTATTTTTTCAAGTTTTGAATTCTTCTCATGGTCATCCAGTGTACTTCTTATATCCTTCATCTCTTTTGCTTTGTCTTCCCTCCATTCATTGACTTGATGTTTGTATTGATTTAGATTTGTTTGAATATGTCCAGTTAGTTCTTCCTTCAGCTCATTGAATTGATTTAGCAATAATTGCTTCAATTCCTGTATCTCAGTTGAACTATTAGTTTGTTCTTGGCTGCTCCATATTTTCATGTTTCCTAGTGTGGCTTGTTATCTTAAGCTGTCTAGGCATCGGACTTTCTTGATTAGTTTATTCTGGAGCTCGTTTTCACTCTTTTACCTAGGGGTTTTTTGTTGGTTGGCTTTGTTCCCTAACCTCTGGTGTTCAGTTCTGCTTATTCTGGGCCTCTAACTTAGATTCTGTTTAATTGATCCAAGTTTTTCACCTCTTGTTTTTCTATTTCTTGCCCTGCCTCTATGTAGCCTTTTTATGTGGTGATCTCAGATATTGTCAACCCCAGTCAGGTTTTCCTAGTCCAGAGAGCCCAGGTCTCGGGAGGAGGGTGTGGAGTTTCCCTGAGAATGAGACCCTCCTGTGAGGCCTCTAGACTCTGTGCTTCTCCTGTGCTGTCCAGCAGGTGGCACTTGCCAGCCCACAGCTCCCCCACCAGTGTGAGGAGACCTGGAGCCTTTAGTTCTCCTGGTGGCCCTGACCTTGTCGGGGACATGGCTGACTGAAGCTCTGCTCTTGCTTGGGCCCAAATTGCAAGTATTTGAGGCTTCTGTAATGGGCTTCTTAGAAAAGTTATTTAAGAGAAAAAGAAGAAGAAGGGCCCAGTATGGACTATTTACAGTTCTTGCAGTTCTGATGAGCTATTGAAATGCTAAAAGACAAGGAGTTGAGGGTGATTAAGGAGCAATCAAGAAAGCAGAGAAACCCTGGCTCTTCAGAGAAGGGATTTGGATCTGCATATGTGCCTGATTCTTTTGAGCCCAGCCCTTCTCTGGATTATGTTCACCCCAGTTCCAAAAGTCTCTGTTTTTATTTTTAGGGTTTTTTTTTTTCTTTTTGCTGCTTTTGCTAGCCCTATCTCCTCTCCGCCGGGCTGACTGCTCCCAGATTCTCCAGTGTCTGGTCTCAGTTCATCTATGGTTGGAGTTTTGTTCAGCAGTCTGAGTTTATTAATCAGTGGTGCAACTGCAGGTCTCCCTCCTGCTTCCCAGCACTGATGGCCCCTCCTCCCTCGGGATTGTGCCTGGAAGGGAGGGGTGCAGGCCCCCTGGCCTCGAGAACTTACAATGTAGCTGATCTCAGCTGTTCCATGCATTCATGAGTGTTGTATGAAGTATGTCCAAATTCAAATTCCTCTGCAGTGTCCGGTCCACTCAGTTCCTGGCTTTCTACCAACTGCCCCGAGAAGTAACTAAAACCCACACCTCACCACCCTGCCATCTTCTGTTTGGCTTTTATAAAGAGGGTTTATTTGGTTACAAAGTTACAGTCTTAAGGCCATAAAGTTTCCAAGGTAAGGCATCAACAAAGGGTACCTTCACTGGAGGGTGGCCGATGGTGTCCGGAAAACCTCTGTTAGGTGGGAAGGCATGTGGCTGGCATCTGCTTGCTCCCAGGTTGTGTTTCAAAATGGTGTTCTCCAAAATGTTGCTCTTGGGGTGTTTTGTCCTCTCTTAGCTGCAGCTCCTCTTCAAAATGTCACTCTCAGTTCCTCTGTGTCTGGGCCTGTGTGGCTCTTTTTAAAGCACCCCAGTGATCCAATTAAGGCCCACCCTAATTGGGTGCTGCAACACTTCCATGGAAATAATCCAATGAAAGTTCTCACAGTTGATTGAGTTGCATCTCCATGGAAACACTGAACCAATAGGTTTCAACTTAATCAACACTAATACATCTGCCCCCACAAGATTGCATCGAGTATAATGGTGTTTTGGGGGACATAATACATCCAAACTGGCACAAACACCTTGAGGGACATGCACATGAATTTTTAGCTTTTATTTATTTTTTTCTGATTACACAATTAACATACATTTTAAACAACGTGCAACATATAGGAAAAGCACAAACAAGAATTAAAAAAAAAAAATGAGCACAATCCTAGCTTCTAACAGATAACCACTGGCTTTTACCAGATGGGCATATATTAATTCAGTATTAACTAGCCATGTATTTCTTATTGCAGATATAATTTTGTGACATGAAATGTATTACATGAAGCCTGATTCATAGTAGGGGCACAATAAATTTTGTCATAAATGAATTTCCTTTGTGGAAATTTACACACGCATACATTCACATACATATATTTACATATTTATTGCATTATAACCTGTCTGCTTCCAAAAATAAGCTTTTCCATGCCATTTAATAGTCTAGTGTAAATTCATTTAGTGATCCCATAATATTCTATAATATGTCTACATCAAGATTTTAATCAGTACTTATTTTTGGACATTTTAAGGTGTTTATAATTATTCACCATTATAAATATGATACATACTTTATAGAGAATACTGCAGTAAATTTATGATATTTTATTTAGCGTATATTGCGATTTTGTGTGTTCATGTCGAGCTTTGGCTTATAGAACGGTGTCTGGATGGAGGTGCTGAGAAGGCAGCACGAATTGTATGAGCACCACCAAAAATGAGTCTAGAAATGCTAACCTACGTTTCATATTCCTACTTTCTCCATCTTGTCATTATTATTTCTTTCTTGGGGAGGCCTCAGTCAGGGAAGCCAGGGCAATGGTGGACTCTGTAAAGACAGGGATGATAATGGACCCTCGGCGTGTGCCAGCCTTTGGGTGTGGGCAGGAAGAAGCAGAGCTGGCCCCCAGGAGGAGGCCCCCACGGACGTTAGGAGACAGGAGTGGTCAGGCTGCCACTGCCTCACTGAGAAGGTCGGTGGTTTCAGTTCCTTCTCCCTCCCAGGAGGACGTCTGGGCTGCACACACTGACTTGCGTCAGGCGATAGGTGTTGGCCGGAGGAGGCACGGATGACTCTGCCCACTGAGAAGGTGCAGAAAGAGGAAACAGGCTAAGTTCAGATTAAAACCAGGAGAGCCACAAGCAAGCACCATGTGGGGGACAAACAACAAAAGCACACAGATCTTTGAATTAAACATCTTCAGGACTTGGAATAAGTGCCCACAAAATATTTTCCTGGAAGATAATTTTAATACCATTGAGTTCATGAACTTCCCAAGTGGTGCTCCAGAGACATCTTCTGTCCCTGCTTCTCTGTCCTGCTTATTGAAACTCATCGTCCCTATGTCCAGGCTGTATGTGGAAGCCACAGGCAAGTTCACTCTCCTTTGCTTACGGGACACGGACACGGGAGGAAGGGTCTTTGTAGCAGGGTGAGCAACGCGTGAGCTGCAAGAGTTGGTGGAGCACAAGTCGGGTCTCTGCCACCCTCCTGCTCGTCGGCTTAAATCCGAGGTGAGGAGGGCATTCACTGCGGCTCTAAAAACAGTATTTCCTGTTGCCAAGACGTGAATGAGCTAATTGTGTTTTAAATAGTTCACCTTACAAAGAATTTTCTTTCTTTATGCGAGAAGAGCTGTGATTTACTTATTTTCCTTTCTATTATTTTCTATAGACTTTCTCTAGCATCTTCCTCGTAAATCACCTCTCTATTGAAACTGAAACTGAAGTCGCAATGTGATTAGAGTATATTGTAGGACCCCATGAAATAAAACAAGCGCATTTGAAGTATCTCGCAGCACCCTTGCAGGAAGCGTTGGGGACCCTTTGGAGGGGAGTTCTGGGGGGTGGCTTCTCACCCTGGCAGACGATCCAACAGAACAGGTGACATAAGTGGGTTAGAAAGATTGCCAGGAAACGCCACAAAGAACTAAATTAGTAAAGGGAACTTAATTATCTCGCCTCCAGCCTGCCTCTGGTCAGTATCCCAACTGAACAGACAGACAGAACTCAGCACTTTTATAAATGGGCTACTCCAGACTTAGAATATATTTTCCCACCAAATATCTAGAAATATATTTTCCATTTTTCTTTGCTTTATCTCTAGATTTTGACAGAGTAGGAATCACAGTACATTCACTAAAATATAGGCATCTGTGCTCCCCCCACCCCTTTTAACCAGCCAATTTTGGCTTTTTTCCCCCAAATTAAAAAATGGAAACAAATAAATTTTTGAAGAAATAAGTTAAATAATGTAGGGACAACTTACCTGCATACATATCTAAATACTGTCAGAACACTCCATGACGTTGACCCCATTGTTTTATTCATATAAAAACACACCTATGTGCCTGTGTCACGACATAGACAGGAGATGTTTTGTAGACCTAGGATATAAATCCCATCAAGGTACAGAAAAGATGATTAAAGCCATTTTCATTTCTCCTTTGTGAGAAAGATACACTTATGAATAAGGATGACTAAAGATGAGGATGCCCATTTTCTTTGGGATTGGAACTTCTCTATTTTATAGTATTTTTAAAAGTATTTTCAAACTGTTTTAAGGTCTCTCTTACGTGGAGAAAGGGGACCCAAGGAAAATTGACTTTCACTTGCATTTGTTCTTGTCTCTCTGACTTCCTTAGTTCAGCTTTGACTTAAAGTTGGTAGAAACTTAGATTTTTAACCACGTTACCTGTAACCTAAAGAAAAGCAGAGGGTCAATCTATTGGGAAATTATCTAGAACAGCCTCTTCTTTCCATTTTAGTTGCTAGTCCTGGCAATGTGCACCTGAGGGTGAGGTGTGGATGGGTGTCCTGCTGTGTGATAGTCCTCAGTGGAGGAAAATGGGGAGCCCAGCAGTCAGGAAGCGGCCGTGGACTCGCCCCATCTCGGACCTTCCCCGACTTCCGTGCTGTCCCGGCTTCTCTGAGTTGTGAGGAGCCTGGCTGCCGTGGCCCAACCTCTCGCAATTCCAGATTTTTTTTTATTAATGCAGTAAGTAAAGTATACAATTTTGCAACCTTAAGGTGTGATGGGTGTTACGACAAACCACGTGAAGTGACCCGATGGTGAGGGGCCACGGGAGGAAGCCTGCGAGGGAGTGGACTTGTTCATTAGCTTAGCAATGGAGAGGCTGCGGGACGGAGCACCGCACTGATTCTGCACGAGCAAAGCGTTAATTTCAGTGGTTAGAAGAATGTGTTTTAAAAAGACCACCACTGAGTCTTTAATCTTTAATTTTCTAGCCTTTAGGTTGCTTCTGAAATCTGAAACTTAGCATTTTATATGTGATATATTGGAGACAGTTTGTGGAAGCTGTTACATAAAATAATAACCTTTTAGGCAATATTTCTCTAGTTTTGTTGTACTCTGAAAACCATCATGAGCTTTGAGGGGAAAAAAAATCGTGGTTATAAACATTAAAATAAAAATGCAACAGAATATTTTTACTAAAACATGTACTTTTGATTCTTATATAGCTTGATGTTTAGGGCTGATTCGGTTTAAGCTGCATAGATTTTGTAGTCTTACATGCTTAATGCATACTCAACTCACTGTGATTTCTGAGTGTGTATTTTTATGTATTTGATGATACACAAGCACATATGCGCTCATGCTGACATATAAAAATTTCCAAGTGCATCCGCTGTTGATCTTCAAATGGAGTATTTATCCGCTGGCAGACCGAGCTCCGTGCTCGCGTGTCATTACAGCTCAGGGGGAATCATTGCAACGGGTGCAATTTACTCAATATTGGTCAGTTTGACTCCTGACCCTGGTCCCTGGACAGCGTCTCCTTGGCAACCCTCACCCGCTGTTACGTGGGGATGTGCTACTGGTCTCATCTGTGACAGCTTGCTAAAGGCTGCTTAACGTAGCTTGGTCTTTTCACAGAAAATTAGAAATCCAATAATATACTGTATTCTGATCAGATTGGTATTTACAGAAGGAAAACCACAATGCAGGGGGAGCGTTCTAGGCCTTGCATGAGAACCACTCACTTGGTGAGTTTCTTGTGCGTATCATGAAATGTGAGTCATTTTCTTTATTGTTTTATTTTGCTGGGTGGGTGAGGAGGTGAGAGAGTGCTCCATCACCTGTTTGTGAGATCACTGCATCTGAAATGCATGAGCTGAACCAAAAATTGGGGAAACAAACCAGAATATTTTGTGGAAAATACCTCTTAGAATGTATCCTAGAAGGTTTTCATTTTTCTCTTTTCAATGAGCTTGTCTTTATCAATTACAGAGAAGAAATGGCATTATGTGTATAACTGAGGAACTGTGGGAGCTGACAGCCTATAAATACAGGGTTTAATTCCAGAATCATAGAGAAAATTCTGAAAATATCATTTATTTACAGGCTCAGGTAAAAGCTCAAATTCATTACAGCATATTTGTGTCTTTCACACCTTTCCCAGCAACACTGGGGAGGTTAAAGATGAGGTGCTTGGTTGGCATTTTCTGAAAATGGTTGTCTCGTGAAAAAAACAAAAAAAACAGCTTGCTTAACTAGTGTTATAAACATTGTTATAATTTTGTTTCATTTTATTCAAGATTTAGAAGGAATGTGTTCCATTTCATGAAGATGAACAATATTTTTAAGAACATGACTGGATTCCTAAACAAAACTAACATGAAGTTCCATGCCCAGAAGCAGAATATGATTACTAGATGCATCCCCCTCCCAATTACCCATCCCCAGTGAAAAAGGACACGATGAGGAAGGAATGAGCACAAATGGGAGACTGAGGAAGGGAGGGGGGAGAGAGAGAGAGACAGTGAGACAGAGTCACAGAGAGAGATGGAGATGGAGAGATGGAGAGATGGAGAGATGGAGACAGATGGAGAGACAGAGTCACACAGAGAGACAGAGATGGAGAGAGATGGAGAGACAGAGTCACAGAGCAAAGCAGAGAGAGACACGAGAGTTTCAGGCTTCCTCCCTTGCCAGTGGAGCCCTGATACTCCACCTGCTCCCCTGGGCGTCTACACTGCCCTGCACCCTACTAGTGGCCATGGAGCCTGCCTGTAACAACCAGAGGCCCAGGCAGTTTTTCTTCAGTGTTTAGAAAATCTAGTCAATATTTGTTTGTTGTGAAATCCCATCATTTTTACTCTCTGCTAAAGGGCAGAGAATCCTTTTATGAATTTGATCAAGGTGTCATTTTTAGGTTACATCTGATGCGTCTAAAATGTTGGGATTTTGAATCCTAAGAGCTCCTCACTTTGCCAAAGCTTGACTAGCCCGTGCATCGTGGGTCTTGAGGGTCCAGTGGGCTGAACGGGGGACATGTGCATGGTCACCTTCAGCTCGCACTGGCTCACATCTTTCGCATCTCTACGCTCGGCTCCCTCTGAACCTACCCGTCATCTCTCTTCCTGTTATTCCTACCAACAAAAAAATAAAGAGAGTTGACACGCTCAGGGCATGGCACTTTTAGGAGGACTTTTTGGTTTCAAGGAAAAGAGACTCCCACGTCACCTTCCCCACTGCGGCACCACTGGAGCTGGGCAGCCCTGGGGACGGGCTCGGGCCCGTCTGTCTCACGGAGTCTGTGAGTCCCCCTGGGTTCCAGAGCCCCCTTCACCTGGTCCCCAGCGCTGTCTCTGGCTCTCAGCCCCTCATCCACCCACCCCTCGCGGCCAGCTGGGCCTTACAGCATTTCTCCATGCTCCTTCTCCAGCAGTGCGGCCTCCACTCTGTCCCTCTCGGCCACCTTCTCCCCCACCATGTTCCACCCTCAGGCAGGGCAGCCATGACCCCACCCCACCCCACACAACCCTCTGTGCCACTGTTTTAGGTTTGCACAGCACCCCACATGTGTCCTTTATGACACACATCAGAGTAAAACTGAGCATTTGCCTGTGTGACCGTCTAATGGCTGGTGAGGGGATGGGCACTCTTGCTCCCCAACATTTGAATGAGATCCAGCAGCTGGTCCCAGAATCCCAGCGGGGTGCCTAGTGGACATCGGCTGCAGCGGCCTTGTGTAGACTCCACCTCATCCACTTGCGAGTAATAAATGTCACACCCTATGTGCTTAAAATTAGTATTTGTTATGCCACACTCAACATACACTTTACATGTCTAAGCCTTGTTTATTTGGCATTTACATGCATTATAGCCAGTAAGCCTTGGTTTGTCAAGGTTTTTGTTTGAAAAAAAATCTCATCTATACTTACCTTTTATAAATGTTTGTTATTCTTTATTATTGCATTATCACTCAAAATGCACCTTGAAATTTTCTTGTTATAATGACACTTTTGAAAGAAAGATGCCAACTTTATTGACCACTTATAAAGAAAATAACTAAACACCATGTCCATGTTTACTAGTCAGTCAAACAAATCAAGTGTTTACGATCAAGAACCAAATTATGTGATTTGGAGAAAGAAATACTCTTTCATGTTATTTAGCATCAATTTGCTAAGTATTATCAAATGCTGATGTCATTATTTTTTGAATTCATTCCTAGGAAATAAACTAACCCATTAAGAAGATGTAAATTACATGACCCTAAACCAATTTAATTGTGAAAATTGGCTGGAGTGTAATCTGTCCTCCCGGCCCTGCTTGCTCGGGATTGTATCCCTGCATTCCCCGCTCTGCTCTCCTCGGCCACCGGGACGGGACGTGACCAGTGTCCCTTGATGCAGGGACTCTCCGCGGGTGAACATGGCGGAGGGAGGTGGACAACAGGCTGGAGTGGAAAGTGACCTACATTTGGTTCTTTATTTCCAATATAGAAAACATTTGGCAAGTAAATACAGTCATGCTTACCTTGATATCACAAGAACAAAATAAAGTCTACTTATTTATGATTAAAATTATCTTTCTAAAATAGCTATAACTTTGGTCTATTTTAGTCAAAATGTACCATGAAATTTAATTTGACATTAAAAGGGATTTCACAATGTGTATGTTTGATGACTGTAACAGGTTGAGACGGCGCCAAACAGCTCTGAAGCTCTGATTTGGGCTGATCGGGCCAACCAGCCCCCCTCAGCCTGCCCCCCACACGCCCACTTCATCCCTCTATTCCATTTCGTTATTTCTTCCCATGCCCACCGCTCCATACCTTTCCAAGGAAATTCCTCGAAGCCTGAGACCTGACCTTATTCATTTTATAACTATGTCTGCAAGTGGCAGCACTGCTTTAAAAATAAAAAAAAAGCACTTAATAAATGCTTTAAATAGTCATACACAAAATATATATAAATCAGAATATATAATGTTGGCATTTATAATGAAATAATCATGAACCTTCTCAAGAACATCTGTTTATAAATTAACATTTGGAGACACTGGTAATTTTTGTAAGATGCTTAAACTATTTCTAAATGATATGTTTGAATTTTCAAAAGGTTATGATATGTTCGGTTAAATTCCTATTTGGAGACTTAATCAATTTGGGTGCTCCCTTGTTTGGTGTACCCTGAAATTATTAGTTGAGTTCTGGTCATGGAGCTGATAATAACTAAGTGAGATGCTACAGTCTGTCCCCACTTATCATGGAAAGCAATGGGTCTCCAAAGATAATGTGATCAAATTGTAAGTAGAGTGCTTGTATTAAAAGGCAAACATTGGTTTGCATCTCTCTATCATTCATTTGTTGCTGCCAAAACCACACCTTCAAGGCCGATGCGTGGCCGCTGTGGGGATTCTGGAGCCCAGAGGTGGAGGGGGCCTGGCTGGTGGGTGAGGGGAGGAACAGGACAGATCTTCATATTTTTCAAGAGACGCTAGAAACCCATAATTTCATCTAATAACATCCCAATGTTTGAATGAGTGTAATTTGTTTAGACATTACACAAGCCAATGAAAGCCGTCCTGGGTTGGGTGTGAGAGCTGCAGCGCTGGGCCTCTGATGTAAACGTGGTCAGAATTTTCAACTTGGGGCAGAATGAAGCAGCGCTGTGCTTTGGCTCCCCAGGATTTCAACCTATTCCTTAAAATCAGATGTGGTTGCTAGATGAGCTGCTGGGATACAAGACACATTTCCTCATCGGAGAGGCTGATTCAGCTTTGAATGACAATAACAGAAATCACAAGAACATTCTAAATTGGTTTGAAACATAAGGAAAATACCCGAAAATAGGAAAGGACTACCCTTTAAGTAGCTGTAGACAGAGAGAGAGAGACTTTTACAGTGGAATGAAAAAGCAGACCATGCTCATTGGAAATAGAGAACATCGAAAGAAGAAACCTGTCATTGGAGAGCCCCTGCCCTATCTTCTTGATAAAGGCCTTGCCAGTCTGAAGTTATTGATGATTTGTTATTAATTTATGAACTCAAACATATAATGTACGATTTTTCCAGAATCTGTGTGTATGTGTGGATGTAGGTGTATATGTTTGCGTGTGTCACTTAACATATCCTCTTGAAACCTTTATCAAGTATCTGGTTAGAAGACTTCTCAGTAGGTTGCTGAGGAGTTGCCTCCTGATGGTACACAAGCTAAAAAAAGGAACGATGATTTAACTAAAAACTATTGAAATATATTTTTAGTATATCCAAATTTGAGGTTTTCTTATTGTTATTAGCTTGCTGGTCTAAATTGAATAATATTTTTACCAATGACAAGAAATAAATATAATATAATAGTATAATGTGGAAATTAAAGTTGAAATTCTATAGCTATTAAACATACTTCATATGTGTTTATGATTGAGCAGATTTTATGTTAATTGCGTCTTTTATAAATTATTCTAAAATGATAAGCAGTTTTCCCTTCACCCCAAATGAGAGTCATCTGTACATATTCTATTGCAGTTTTATACCCAAGAGTCAAAAGGCAGCATGAAAATCTCTAACAAATACAATATTTTGGGTTTTTTTAGCTAAAAAGGAATACAACGGGCTGCAATTTCAGTTGGCTCTGTGTTTAGTACTGTCCAAATGAATTCACAATAAAATAAGATGGCTTTTAACAATCCCAACTTGTCTGAGAAGATTGAACTGGAAAGATTACCTTTTCATCAAGCACGCACACCCTTTCTGTTGACCGTCCAGACCCACATACAAAACAAACTTGTAATGAGCGGGTACTCCATCAGGCCCTTTCTCCATCCTTCATTAAACGACAGAAAATTGCTCTTTGCTGGGTTCGTCAATGCAGCTTTCCTTCCCAGAAGCGCATTTGTTTCACATGCTAGCGCCGAATATTGCAGGAATTTGCAGATTTTAGGTGACAAATTGTACTTAAGCTTCCGTTGCTCTGAGTTGTGTTCAGTGCTGGCCGGGGTGGGTTTTGTTTTGTATGATTTTTAACTATAGCGGCCCACCCGCAAGACACCCCGCGTCTGTGTTCCCTCTGGGAGCTGCAGATTCTCTGTTCTTTAATGTGGACATGGTTCTCTGTGATCGTTTCCCTCGTAATGAACTTACTTAAGTGGCTCTTTACCCAAAAAATAATCTCCACCCAAGGTGTGACATACGTGGTTAGTTTAGAGTCAAAGCACAAACAAAATGGGAAACGTGCCTTTTCATTGCACTCCTTCCGTTCTTCATTAAATCTTATTGAATTTGTCATCTCTTTTCAATTGCTCTTATGTGTAAGAGGGGTAAAGGGATTTTTTTTTTAATGAGTCAAAAACTTAACAATCCAACACCCTTGAGAGAATAGCTCTTTTCAAGCTTTTCTGACAATGAAGAACTTACAAATAACAGCAACAGTGTCGCTTTGTTAGGGCAACACTTGATGTTCAGGATTATAATCAATGTAAATTATTGAGCTCTCTGCCGGTTGCCTTGAGAGTAGAATGTGTTGGGTGGTGGCTCCTTCTAGCACTTATTATTTATTCATATCAAAAGATCAACCACACAATATAATTTCTGAATTACTATTATAAAGGTGAATTAATGGGTCCAATTTCAAGTGTACTTGGGGGTTTACAGTGGACAGAAGATGACAGCTTTCAATAAAGACATAGCAGAGCTCATTGCAACATTTACAAATGCTCTGAATTTCAAACCAAACAAATGGAGACGGGTTTCAGGACCCAGCCTGCAGCAGGCCATGTCCTTTAATATCCATTTACATAGCAGAGGAATCATTAATTTCTAATTCACCTATTATTCACTCTCTTTAGTATGCTATGCTGATGTCTGTTTGGGGCAGACAAATGTGATTTTGGCAGTGTTTAAAGAAACTACCATTTTGTGATATTTTTTGATGCTTTCTTGACCTTAAAAGATTACTTTTTACACGTAGCAAGCTTGGGGCTCTTGTTTGGATATGATTTATGATACTACATTAACCCTTCATTGACCTAGAAATGCCCTAATATTAAAACAGTTTGACACATAGAAAATCAAAAGCCATTTTATTGAAAGTGCTATTGTCCGCATCATAAGTTTCCCCCATGCGATGCCGCTGTTACACCATCGATTCCCTGCTCCTATTGAGCACCGTATTGAAAAACTAATGGGCAGAACCCTTTGTCATTTCTTTCCCAGTGACCAGCAAATAGCTCATAGAAAGTCTCTCCCTTCCCATCCCTCCAGGCATTTCTAAATGGCACATCCACAATAACACGATGAAAAAAGACATATTGGGGATTCTGGGAATGAATCAGATAGGGCTCCCTTTGTTCACCACACACCTGTAAAGTTGTAGCTGTTCTTTCTAATTTCTCGGCACAGAGATCCCTGAAATGAAATACGAGGGGAGGAAATATCTCTTTACAAAGTATTTCTTTTACTTCTGCAAAATACAGTTATCTTGGCCCACACAGCAATACTTTAGTCACTGAAGTGATTCTTCCCCTTTTCCTTTTAGCTTTCAAAGATTAGATAAATCCATATAGTAAAATAACTCTGGCATGTTTATGGAAGTCTCTGAAGCTTGATTAGGAGGGATTTTTGATGAATGTTTTGGTAACAGAATACCCCGTGGGATTGTCCCCAGAAGGAACACAATGGAAAGGAACTCTGAAGGAAGTCCCCACGAAATCACAGGGTTCCAACGTAGTCATGTTTTTATGTCACATACAATGTTCGTATGTACATTCAAGAATGCGGACAGAGATTTACATGTGTGGAAATAAACACAACATACTGCAGATGTCTGTGCTAGTTTTTGTTTTCACACCTTGGGATTTCTTGAGGATCCCATCATCATGAAATGGCCCTCTGGAACCCTCCGGAACCCTCCGGAACAATCTGGCATGGATTGCCCGTGCACCACCTTGTCATGGGACAGAAGCACAGCACACACGCTTACCTGACCGCGCCTCTGAGGGGCTGTGCCTGGACAGCGAATCGGCCCCTCATGGCTTCCCGTGAGCACCCGTGGCCACTCTGCAAGAGGCCCCGGCCAGGTGCCCAGCACGGCCGCTCTACCTGTAGGACAAGATGCTTATTTCATTCACCTTAAGTCCCGTGTTCCTCTGGATGTTTTCTCGGTGATGCCCCTCAAGGTTTTCCGGGCCTGCAGGGAGGAGGGAGGTGGTCGTTCCTTCCCACCTGTAGCCCTAGACCCTACAAGCCCCTGCCTTCAGCCTCTCCTTTTTCTGTCCCTGGCACCCGTTTGTCAAATTTTTAATTAAAAAAGCAGAAGGCGTTTTTAAGGTCTTTAAGACATAAGAATGTCACACCAATCTCTGAGGAGAGGGATGGGATTTGACGGAGGCATGTGACAAGTGCCCCCACAGCATTTACTTAGCGATACTGTACGAACCGAAGCGGCTGTGGGAAATGTCCCTCAGCCGAGGGCTGACAGTCGTCTCGTGGGCGGCTGTCCCCACCCGCCAGCATTCAAGGGGACCCTGGTGCCCAGGTGGGGCTTCAGTTAACCCCACTCGTGAGCACATGGGAGCTATGGCATTGTTTTCTTTACTTCTCTGCTATGTGGCTTATAGATTTCCACACTTGTCCAGCAGACTTTGACATATCAGAGGGGGGACCTTAGGTTTTGGAGGCCTATGTGCAAGGTGCCGCGTATCCAGAAGCCCTCCTTGCCCAGGGCTCATCCCAGGTGCCTGCCACATGTCCATCCACTTCCTGTTGCCTTCTGCTAGGAGCGAGACCACTTAGCCGGGGCTGCAAAGCGCAACGGGCCCTGGCCCCACAGGCGGACCTCCCTGCTGGCCAGGTCAGCTGTCGGATCACAGCTCAGCCCTCGCTCCTGCACTGGAGGAGCTGGGGCAGCCAAGACGGGGGTTTTATCCACACCCTCCCCGTCTCCATGCCCCAGCTGCTGAGCTCTCCCCTGCAGGCCGAGAGCCTGGACAGTGAACCTCATCACAAAGCCAGGGTCCCTGACTTTCCAGGATGGGGGCAGCCATGGGTTCCCGGCAGAGCAATTGATGAGGGAAGCAGGGGTTATCCCCTAAACTGGGGACACCCAACCGAGCAAGTCATTCCCATCGCACAAGAAGCATAATAGGCTTCGTGAGCATTTGACAAAATAGGTCAACGTATAGAGGACACTACACTACGAAAAAATGAAAATACTGGTTATTCGAAAAAGTGTGCATTAAAGGGTAGTTTCCTGGAGTATACGTGCTTAACATTATGAAGCCCGATGGATTCAGACGCAGGAATTTATTTTTCTTCAGCTTCCACAAACATAAAGCCCTGTCTGTGTCTGCTTGGTCATGTATCAGATGCAAACGTGAAGGGTGAAAGAGCACTTTCAGACCTCAGGCATGAAATTTAAAATTGAATCCTGTCAAATCACAGAGCGTCAAGTGTAATTCTTGTTGTGTGGATGACAGCGCGCTAATTAGTAATGCCGGCAGGATGACCTCTGACCTTCAAGGTCACAAGCCAATGTACTTCCCCTTGTTTATTAGCTTAACACAAAGGATCATTATGGTAATCCCACCCTCCGTGGACTTTTTTTTGTGTGTGTTTTGATTTTTGGTTTTGATTGTGGTCTCTACTTGATTTCAGGTAATAAAGCTTTTTGGTCAATGTAGATACAATTCATTCCCATTATAATACGGTTTCTGCAGTCTTTGAATTACTATTTATAATATCCTTGAAAGTATTTGTGCATGAAAATTACCAAGATGGCACTTTACATTTATCCTTCTCTGGTCTCCTGTTTAGAAGAAAGAATGTAAGAGAAAGAGAGAGACGGTGCAGGCCCACGTTCACTCTTCATTTCCCAGTTCTGCTTTCTGTTCAAACATTAAAGTTTCCAGGGGTAGTTACTTCTCCATCTATTTTCTGCTTAAACTTATTTTTTTTCCTGTACTGTACTAAACTGCCTTAGCTGTTTTGTAAGGGCTAAGTATTTCACTAAGCTCTTGCAATATTGAAAGAATCTATATACTGAGAATTTGAAAACATGTCAGCCCACCTAAATTACATATTGATCAGGTTTAATTGCATGCCACCCATCAGTATTAGGTTTGAAAATTCATAAAAGAGAAATAATGTACTCTTTGTGGATGATTACTTCTGGGGCATTTAAATGAATTCCATCACTTAACCTGGGCTGAGACGGATTATTGAGCCTTGCCATCCAGTCATCCGAAGAGCAATGCAGTAGAACAGCTGCTTTCCAACTATCAGAGAACAGCCGAGTACAAACAATATAAATTTATATAGATTTTCTTTTAGGGAAAATAGCAAAGTAAAACATTAGAAGTAAACATTCATTTTTCAATTGCTTCCTGAATCACCCTCCTCATTGTTTCCCTATAGAAGCATTTGTTTTTAATTCTTTTTGGATCCCAGGCATCCTTTTATTTCAAGTAGTAATTCACATCTTAATTAATATACAGTAATCAAAGAGATAAGCAAGGATAAATGATTCGCAGCTTGGTTTTATTTGTTAAGGTTAATTTTTTATGTAAGAGCATAAAAGCATTTTAACACGGATCCTTTGGAGGGACAAACCATTTAATTTTCATAAAAACTCCCAAGTGTTTGTATTGTTCGTGGGGAAAGCAATTTCCAAGCTGTCTTCTCATGAAGGTCACTTTGGCTAAGAAAAGTTCATCATTAGTTTTCAGGATGTTCTTTACATTTAGAAATTATGTTTGTTGGTATTGGTTGGGTTTTGAGAAATTGTGCTTATGTATGTTTTTCTTTACAGATTATCAATACAAAGTAAAAGGGACCAGTTAAAATCATTGGGCTTACTTGGATAATAGTTTAAGAGCTACATTTTATTTAGACACTTTGAGGTAATAAATATCTGTGGGCATAATTAACTGTCTTTATCTCAGTCTAGTCCTTAGAGATGCTGTTTTTGGACCTTGGCATTGTCTCCCTTTAATGTTAATTTTGAGTTTAGCCTTGAACATTATTTGAGTCCGGAAGAAGGATGCTAACAGGATTCGTGTTTAAAGAGTGGGTTACTACATGTACACGCTGGACTGACGCGTCACTCTTTTCTCCTCTTTGGCACAAAGCGTCATGTTTTATTCCCTATGTAGCAAAGGTAAAGCTGACTTCATTGTTTATTTGACTGGAATTACGGTTGTGGGAGGTGGAAAATAACGGTTCACCGGGGCTAAGGGGCACGGCTGTATCGCAAGTCCTCACTTAGGTCACAATTGCATCAGGGTCCTTTGGTGGAATCAGCTGTGGGGTTGAGGACAACTGAGACCCGGTGTCTTAGGGTACCGAGGCATCCTCCCCTCGGTGATGGCGAGCCCCGGGTCCAGCACCCAGAGAGCAAGGGGCAGCCTGGACCTCCGCACGGCAATTCACCAGCACTTCACAGTCTCGCTGTGTGTATGTTGTTATTTTCTTGTTTCTTTAGTTTGCTCTACCCTTTAGGAAAAAACAGAGAGGAAGAAAGGGACAAAGATAAGAATTAGAGCCGCTCCTGTGACAGAACAGCTCACCCCACCTCAAACCTTCTTTCTTGAGAAGGCATTTGCCCCTGCAAGCAGACAAACCAAATTTGTTAAATTTCACCAACATTGTATGAAAAGGAGATGGTTTTCCATTGCTAATCAACTATCTAATATCTACTTAGTTATGTTGTAAAAGACGCCTGTACTTAAAGCACCCACTGGGCAAATAACTTTATTCCAAGAGTCTACTGACAATTGGGGAAAAGCTTTTAGCCAGGGAAAACTGTAAACTTGCTTTCTCTAGAACCCGTAAAATCCTGCCTTGACGGGTTGTCATTATGAGTCAAGGAAGAATTGATTTACTTTTGGCTATCTGAGCACAGAGCACAAAATGAAATGCCCATGGGAAGGAAATTGTCTTAGAGAGTATCTGGGGTTACGGTGAGGAACGGGGGAGAAGGGACTGGGTGGGAAGGATGTTCTGTAGTAAAAGAAGAGAGTGGGGCTGTAACTGTGCAAAACACAGCTTACTCAAAGACTGGAAGGAAGTCAGGCTGACCCTTGGAGCACCTGCACTGGTGTCAGTGTTATTTAAATGGAACAGAAGTGTGCCCTGTGGGACGTCACCTGTCCTTCACGTTGATCCTGGTAAAGCGAGGCACAGAAGAATGAAAGTTGCTCACTGTACTGATGCCAAGTCAGAGTCCTTTGGGCAAAATTCCTGCCAGGAAGCCGCTGCTGGTGTTGGCATTTTGCTGTTGATTTTGGACTGGCTCCGAAGGGGACACGCTCCGGAAGGGGCGTGTGGCTATGGGGCAGGCAGACAGAAATGACGGAGAGGAGGCCCTGCACGGAGGGGGCAGCCAAACCCCCAAAGAGCCCATTGGCATTAACACTGCTTCTAACTGACTGGATTTTGCTACAACTTTACCCAAATAAAAGCCACTCCATTCAGGAAAGCAATGCGGAAGCCTGGAAATGGCCTGTGCTTTGACCCAAGACACGTGGAGTTCAAATCCAGTTCTTGCTAGCTGTGCGTGCAGTTCTACTCACTCTACGTGTCTCCTCTGTAAAATAACAACCTCAACCCCTTGCCCACGTTTGTTATTTGGGTTAGAAGGGGTAATATGTGCAAATCACACAGCCTCGTGTTGGGTGCATATTAGACACTAAATTTATATTTCTTTCCTCACTATCTTATCAATCGGTTATGAAGTGCACAGAACCCAGGTTTGGGGTTTGGTTAGAGAAATAATGGGTTTTTCTGTCCTCTGTAAATCAAACAAGAATTAAATCCTAAATTTGTGACACTAGGATCAGGGATTAGGGGATCAAGACTGAGATTTCATCAGCTGTGAATGTCCCATTTCTCTTCGCCCTGGGGGAATTTTATATAGCACTTACCAGTCTACATACTTTTTGCCACCATTAGCAGCTAATCAAATAAGAGCTTTCTGTGCAAAAGCAGCTCATGATGCTGCCTGACGATGAAACAGCTGTCTTGCACTTAGTAATAGTATCAATGTCACATTATAAACTAATATCTGAGCCAGTGGCAGGGATGTGGTGGGCAATCTATTATCAAATTTTCTCTGGCAGGTGTCTTTTCCACATTTTCAAATTTTAAATCCCAAAGTATCAAAAAGGCAATATTTTTAGCCAATCTGTGTAGTTATTTTAAAGAAGTTCTTATACTGTGCTATCTAGGATAAATCTATTCATATGCTATGCATGTTTTATTAATGGCTTATTTGTTTGCAGGTGGAGGGGACTGAGTGAAACTATCTTGTGCAAGATAGGAACTTTTATTAGTGCAAGTAACTGATTCACAGAGAGTTTGGAAGGAGGATGGGGTGGCTGGATGGAGAGCACAGAATATGTCTACCCCCCATCAATTTTGGTGGGGAGAGAGTGGTGGAATAAGAACTCAGATTTGCCCAGCATGTGTTGATGGAGACGGATATTATAAATGAGCCCCCAGGAGAACCATGTGGTTGGAATGGGGAGAAAGCAGTTTCATAAAGTACTGCCATCTGGGTTACATAAAATAATAATTATCCAAATGCAAATATTAAATTATAATTTAGCAATAAAAGAAGACCCAGTGTATGTTGGAGGTTTTGTAATATATCTCTCAAGAAGTGTGGTCAAATAATTAAGATTTAGGGAAATGTTGAAAAATGTTTCAAAAACCATTCGTCATTATTTTTCAGTGTTTCCACTCATCTTTGGAGTTGTTGGTGCTGTGAAGTTTGGCAATAACAATCCTTATCTAGGGGATAAATCAACAGCAAATCACTTATTCCTTAGCAATGGAGAAACGAAGTCTGCAGAAATCCACATCGGTTTTTAGGTGTACAAAGTGAAGCTCCTCCACAACGAATCACACCACCTTCCTCTGATAAATTCCAAATGGCCAATGCCTGCAGGACCCTGAAACTCTTTTTCAGGTTCGCCTCGGTCCTCCTTGGGAGGGGTCCTTTCTTCCTGAGACCACCCACAAAAATCCATGCTGCTGTCAATCATTTACTGAGGCCCATTGCACAGCCACATTTGGTGGCTACTTGGGGAAAATAATGCCAAAAACATTTTAGCTTTGGGAATGGAAAAAAAATAGAGAATGAAATAAAACTAAAATATTTAGCATAGACAATTATTGAACTGGCATTTAATTATAACTACTTTCACTTAATTGAAAGTTCTACAAAGTTTCTATAAATTAGTAAACTATCTTAAACATTTGTATGTTATAAGGATTATAAATTCTATTATCTGGAAATTCTGATGCCCTCCTAAGTTTTACCAAACCATGGAAAGTTTCTGTTTGATACATTCTTTAATATAATAAGATAGATAAGCATTTTCCTCTATAAAAGGACTGCATATATACAATAGAATATTTAAAACATTGGTAGTCATAAAAAAGAATGCAAAATCATCATAATTAGAATGGTTCCAAAATAACCACTATGAACGTTTTATGTTTCATCCATCAATCTCTCCATCTATCACACATTTTTAAATTAAAAAAAATGTATTTTGGCATAATTATGGATTCCCAGGAAGTCACAGAAACAAGGTGAGGTCCTGCTCAGCCTCGCGCACCTCCCCTCCTGGAGCTTCTTGCCCTCCACCTTGAGGGTAAAATGTCCAAACCTGGAAGTTGGCGTTAGTTCATTCCACAGATCTTATTCAGACTCCCCAAGTCTACAGGCACTCTACGGCCTGTGTGCTTCATCACACATGTGGATTCATGTAACCACAGCCTGAGTCAAGACACAAATCCGCTCCGGTGCTGTCGGTGGTTGTGGTTGTTTCCTTGATGCTTTATGATCTTTGAGCATATTTTCACATGCCTATTTGCCTTCCATATGTTATCTTTCATGAAATGACTGCTTTGTTGCTGTCTCTGAAATGTGGGGTCCCAGGCTTGAGATCCAGAGAGATCCCCCAAGAACTGAAGGAGACCCACATGTGACAACCATCAAAGAAAGAATCTCAATCCTATAATGCAAAGAATTGGATTCTGCCAACAACCAGAATCACCTTAGACTCTGTCTTTCCAGAGGCCAGTCAGCCTTGATTTCATCCTGATAAAATCCAGAGCAAAGCAACTTGTCACATCAACCCAGTCTTCTGACCTGCAGAACTATGGGGAGGTCATAAACGTGGGTAGCTTTAAGCCAGTTAGTTTGTAGTAATTAGTTCGTTCAGCAATAGAAAAATAAAATGGTATAAAATTCATCCATAAAAATCTTCGGGATTTTTATTGAGTGTAAAACTCTTCTCTGTTCTTACTATATTCTTTATATCTTCTTGCACTAATAGTGGATGACTTGTGAAGAAGTCATCTATTTTAACCAACATTTTTAAAAAATTTGATATGATTTTGAACTTAGTATATTAACACATTTCCTAATATCCTCATTGTCCTCCTTTTCAAGCCCAATGTTGTTTCTTTATGACTTTGCCTTTTTTCATTATAATTACCAAATATTTATCGATTTTACTGGTATTTTTCAAACAAGATTTTGGTTTAGGGTCTCTATCAATTGTAAACTTATTGGTCTCTACATTGCAAATACCAGGAACCAAACCAAAACATAACCAAACAGAGTGTACTGGCTCATGAACTGGAAGGCTGAGAACCAGTGTCGTTGGCTCGGTTTCTTTCCGTGGGTCTGCTCTCCTGGAGGGTGCTGTGTGGGGTTCCGGGGGCTGCTGAGGTCCCTGCAGGTTCAGATCCACATCTCGCCAGCACTGGCTCCGGGGGAGTACGAAGCCCTGTTGGCCTCTCTGGCTGACATCCCGTCTCTACACCAGTCACTGTGACAAGAGCCGAGCCCGGATAAAACGCTGGTCCACGGCCACGTGCTGCCACCAGACGCCCATCAGCCACGGAGAGAAGGAAGATGCTTGAGACGAAGAGGGTGATGGACACTCCAGAGCAAAAGGACACTTTTCATGAGGGGGCCCCAGCTCTCCTTTTTAACCCCTCACCAGTTTCTGTATTTGTATTTAATTACTTCCTTTAACAATAAACAAGGTATTTTCTTAGCTGTCAAATATCTTTTTGACTTGAATGTTTACTTCTGTTATTTTTAGCCCAATTAGTTTGTAAGAATTACATTTAAGGTAGAAAATTTCTCCTAAATACTATTGCTACATGCCACAGACTCTTTAATTATTTAGAGGTATGTTTTTATATTTCCAAGTGAATGCAATATTAATTTTTAATTCTATTGATTGATAATCAGGATATTTGTTGATTAGGGTTTCTACTTTTGGAAATTTATTCAGATAATACTTTAGTTTAATTTGTGGTAAAGTGGTGGAAAATTCCATGAATATTTTTAAAGAATGCATTTTGTTGCTCTTTTTGCATGCAAAATTCTACATTTAACTTCATATCTCATTTCTTAGCTATTTATATTCTCCATATATATTTTGTCTACCTGAACTGCTGATTTCGGAGAGAAATGTATTACAATGTCTCATGAATACTTCAAATTTGTCAACTTGAAGATATGAATCCATCAGAATTTGCTCACTATATTTGGAGGCTAGCTATCAGAATTCACACCTTTCCTGAGAGTTGTGTCTTTCTGGTGGAATGTATGTTATATCGATATGGAAAAAAAGGCTGCTTACCTCCATCTATTATGGGTAAAACCCAGAGTCTTTGATCTGATGCTAATACTTTCCTACCTGTTTTGTTTTAATGATTAGTATTTCCAAGGTATATTGCTATCATTTCTTTATTTTAAATCTTCTACTGTTATTTTGTCTTCACTATCTTCCTTATAAGTTATATATCTATATCTATCTATCTATCTATCTATCTATCTATCTATATATATATATATATTGTTAACGCAATTGGAAAAATAGAGGAATTGAGTCTGTTTCGCATCATTTATATTTTGGATATGTTCAGAATTATTTTTGCAAATGTATTTCATCTTTATTATTTCCTATGCCTTCTCAGCAATTTTTTGGCCATTTTAAAGTTGTTTTCTGTCTTTTGAGTTTATTTGGCTTCTTTTTTTTTCCTCTAAGGTTTGAAATATTCATGCTATTTCTATTCTGTTAGCACTTACCTTGACATTTTTGAAATGTGTATTTTAACTTATTTTTTCAATTAACATCTGTGGTCAATTACCCCCAACCCACCCCTGAAAATTAAACTATCAACACATTTACTATCCTTCATTCCAGGTACAGCTTTTATTTGGAAACTGTGCAATTGTAATGAACAACCATATTTTGTTTGTTGTATAATTAATTATAATTAACTCTAGTTCTGTAGGGCTCTTTGATTTTGTTTCCTGTATAAGAAGTTTTTAACATGCAAGTTTAAAAACCAGTATTTTAAATACTAGTTCAAATATTTAGAGAGTTCTACATTAAAATTATTTCCACTCAGAACAGGTAGGTTAGATAGGGATAGAGACAGAAAGAGACAGAGGCAGAGATGGAGACTGATAGGGATGGTAGAGACAGAAATAGAGCTATGGAAAAGAATATGGATGTGACTATAGATAATATAAATAGGGTGACTTATAGACATGGATCTAGGCAGAGTCACAGACATAAATATATACGTGCATACAGATGGGTATGCATCTGATGACCTTTTAATGCTTCTTCCTCTATAGATAAGGAAGATGTTCTTGCTAGATAAATATTTAGATATTAATTCACCAGAATGTTTGTATCCTTTCTTTTCTTATTTTTTATTTTCCCCCCACTAATCCTGTTTGCCAACTAATGGGCTGAAAAGTTGTGTTTTTCTTCTGTTCTGGGCAAATTTCTTTCTTTTCTTTTTTTTACAATAAAATTATTTGTCTGTTGTTTCCCTAAAACTGCCTCACTACGGACATTGTAAGTTTTGAATTTACCTATCTTGTGTCTTAACACTTTTCATTGTTTTGCCCTTTTCATTTCTGGGAGAAATAAAATTTTGAGCATATTACTTCAGATCTCAGCTGCACACAGTCTGCAATTTGAAATATGTTCTTAAATTCCAAGAATGCTGGTGAGTTCTTTTCCAACACAACTTTTTTTTATGGACATGAAGATCTCTTGAATATGAAAATACTAATTACACTACTTTCAGAGTTTCGTGTGTTTCCTTCATTAGCCCTGTTGCTCATGGTCTGTTTTTCAGGTGCGTGTGGGGAGGTTGCACACACACACACACACACACACACACACACACACACACACACCCCCTCTCTTATGGGCAGATAAACTGTGCTCATGGTTTGCAGGTGCTGACTTCCTTGTGATTCCCGTGTTCTTTTTCTCAGCATTTGTTGTGATTCAGGTGTGGTCCTCAGGTTGATTTCAACCCCCAGTGTATGTGAGTGTCCCCATAAGGTGCCCTCTTTTATTTGGGGAGATTTTCCCAAGTTTGTGTCCAGGGCTGATCTGAGCTCCCTAAGTCCCGAACAGCCCTTCTCCAGCCCATTAGTTAATCTGCTCGTTGAGCTGACCCACTTCTTCCCCCAGTCTTGTGCTTTGTGGTATTGGAAATAGTCTGGGGTCCTGCTGAGGAAATTCACGTATTTGGAAATCTTCTCTTTTGCCTTTCTGGAGTTGTAGGTTCTTTTGCTCTCTTGGTCTCTTCTGCTCTACAGTTTCTAGAACTTTCTCATTCTTACATTTTAACAACCAAATATTTCTCAATTCTCCAATATTGCTATTGTTATAGCTGTATTATAGGGTCATTAATATTATTTTAAATATCCCATTTGAGTAAGAATTTGGGAAGGAGGAGAAGGTGGTGTGTGCGTTCTTTCAACTGACTTGAACCCAAACTCTTGGAACATTTTCCTTTGCTTTTTTTTTCTTTATTGGAGAAACTGTGGGTTTACAGAACAGTCATGTATAAAGCACAGGATTCTCATATACTATCCTATTGTTAACCCCTTATATTGGTGTGCAACATTTGTCACAGGTGATGAAAGCACATTTTTATAATTGTACTGTGAACTATAGTCCATGGTTTAACTTAGGGTTCACTGTTTGTGTTACGCAGTTCCGTGGATTTTTTTTTTAATTCTTATTCTATTACCACATATACAACCTAACCTTTTCTCTTTTAACTGCATTTGTTTATATATTTCAGTACTGTTAATTATGTAGGCAATGTTGTGCTGTCATCATCAATAAAAATTACCAAAACATTTCCATCTTTCCTAATAATAACCTTGCATACTTTAAGTCATAACTTTCCATTCCCTATCCTTCCACATCCCCTGGTAACCTATATTCTAGATTCTGACCCTGAGTTTGCTTATTTTAGTTATTTCCTATCAGTGAGGTCACCAGTATTTGTCCTATTATGTCTGGCTTTCACTCAACATGATGTGTCTGAGGTTCACTCACGTTGTCGCACGTATCAGGACTTCACTCCTTTTTATGGCTGAATGATATTCCATTGTATATGCATACTCTGCATCCTGTTTATCCACCCATTGGTTGATAGATACTTGGGTTGCTTGCATCTTTTAGCAATTATTAATACTACTGCTATGAACATTGGAGTGCAAATATCTGTACAAGTCCCTGCTTTTAATTCCTATGTTTTTAATTACCTGGAGCAGTCACTTCATACTGAGTATGGAGCACAGGCTCTAAGATCATATTCTCGTGATCCCCTCCTGCTCACACACTAAACTAGCAGTATGACCTGTGCAAGTTACTTAACCTTCACAAGCTTGAGCTTTTCATCTATAAGAAAAGAAATGAGAATTAAACTGACAGATATTTTACATAAAATTTTCAGCCTATGTTCTATGACATCTACATCTCTGAACAAATATTAGCTATTATTATTATTACCAACCTCAGAATTTCATGATTATATTAAACTTTAAGAGGTAATTTTATGATCATTTTATAATCATACTAGCTTTCAAGGTAAAACATTTGACTATTGAAAAACAGAACTTGACTTTTTAAGAACTGTAATGTGTATGTAAGCCCCTTTTGGCACCCTATTGCCCATTTACTGACACTGTCTAGTAGAACTTTAAAAATTGTGAGATCAAACAAATTATGTGCATAATATAGGCTTTGGGATAAATAAGAGAAGAATGAAACAATCACTGTAATTTAAAGTATGAAGCACTGAAAATATCCATATACAACCCTAGGAGACAGATAGGCTTTTAGGGGAATGAAAAGCACATGGTGGTGTTATAGAGATGAGTGGGATCACATACTTGAGGCTCCCAAACCAGGACGACTCTCCCTCTGGGGCCCTCGGTGATGCCTGGGGACATTGTGCGTTGTCACCCAGTGGAGGAGGTTGGCAGAGGCCAGGGATACAGCCAATGAAGCTGTAACGCTCAGGGCAGCACCCCACACAAAGAATTATCCAGGCCAAATGGTCAGCAGCACTGAGGTTGAACCCTGAGCTAATGCTGTTAGCTATTGCTAGTTTCTTAAGTGAAATGCCAAGACGTAAGGGTGTGCCCGTGTCCCTACAGAACCACAGAGCTGGGGAGGGCCTCCTGACTCTCACTCCAGGATACTTTCCACCACACCACAATGAAAACATTCACTTTTAATTGAGGTTAAATTCACATAAAAATTAAGCATTTGAAACTGTACACTTTAGTGGCATTTAGTACATTCAAACTGTTATACACCTAACACCTTGATCAAGTTTCAAAACATTTCTGTCACCCCAAAAAGAAACCCCCTTCTGCATTATCAATTCCTCCCCATTCCAACATTCTCTTGGCCACATCGTGCTAAGTGACAATCACAAAGCAGAAAGTACTGTATACTCCACTTACATGATATATTACTTAGGGTTCTCTAGGGAAACAGAAGCAACAAGAGATATCTATAAATATAAGATTTATAAAAGTGTCTCACGTGACTGTGGGTATGTATGAGTCCAAATTCCGTAGGGCAGGCAGCAAACTGGCAACTCCAATGAAGATGTTCGATGAACTCCTCAGGCAGAGAACTGGCAACTTCGATGAACTCCTCAGGAAACACTTCATTGGCTAGCCGAAGAAGTGAAGGTCCTTTATCTGTCTTGCTTAAAAGTCTTCAACTGATTGGTGTAAATCCAGCTGAGTGCATTCTCTCACTGTGGAAAACATACCCTTCATTGAATATAATCAGTCATAGCTGCAGCCAATTGACTGATGACTTAATAAACCAGCCTTCTGGTTTATTAACCAGCCACAAATGTCCTTGCAGTAACGGTTAGGCCAGTGCTTGCTTGACCAGACACCTGGGCACCATCATCTGGCCAAGTTGACACATGAACCTAACCATCACACAGGACATGTCCAGAACAGGCCGTATGTAGAGACAGAAAGCAGGTACATCGTGGCCGGGGGCTGTGGGGGCAGGTGTGGGAGTAATGAGGAGAGACATTCCTTTGGCATAGAGCTTCTTTTCAGGGTGACAGCAGTGTCTGAAGTCAGATAGAGGAGATGGTTGCACAAATTTGCGAATATATTAACATCTAAATTGCACAATTTAAAATGGTGCATTTTATGATATGTGAGTTATATCTCAATAAAAAATAAAATAACATAAAACAAAACCTTATTTGCCTGTTGGGGATTGAATCAAACCCCAGTCCTGTGGGTGTCAGCCCATGTGTGTGCAGGACCCAGGAAGCTGTGGTGAGTTAAGGGGTGAAGACTGAATGAGGGTGCGCTTCAGTCCAATATGGCTGGAGCCACAGGGAGCAGCCAGAAGTCAACGGAACTTGCAAGAAAAAGGAGAAGACACCACCATATGCATTGTCACATGACCGAAAAGCCAAAGACCAAGGATCGCCTGCAGCCAGCCCAGAATGCCACATTCTTCTGAGAGAAAGCATTGCATTGTTGGCACTTCAAATGTAGATTTCCCTTAACCTCAAAACCACTGGTCAATAAATGCCAGGTGTTTAAGCCGACCCACTGCTGACCTCCAGGGCATCTGCAATGCAGTTCTGTGTGCCGGTTCCACTGCTTCTCTTGCTTTCTTCCCTTGAGACATCTGGTCACCCTATCTGCCCGTGTTCACAGAAGCCTGCTGGGCCAGCATGGACAAGGTTGTGGGTCCGCTCAGTTGAGTACAAAAGCTTCTGGACTTCGTTTTCTCCCCTCAGGACCAAATACCTGTAGGACAGCTGCAGTAATGTCACCAGGTAACCTCTGGAGTCATCTCTGAATTGTCCTGACTCTACCTCCTTGTTACACATACTGCAATAGTTGAATTTGGAACATATTTCTTAAAGCTTTGACATTACTCCAGCTGTGAAAATCATTTGTGGAACTGGGAAAAAACTGCAGTTAAATTCAAACATTTGGAATGCTGTGCTGGTTAGATTGAGAATAAGCAGGTGCATTAATGAATTCACTCAAAGTTCCTATAAGAACAATTCCAGAGAATACCAGCTATCTAAAGTCAACAGGAGAAAGAGCTAAACGCAGGATAAAAGAGTGTCTAATTCCTCTTTCTAAAGAAAGACAAAGGGCTCATTTTGACTCAGCGATCTTGTTATATTGTAAGCATATTAGATGGAGTGGAATTTAAACTCATTTGCAAGTGAATTAAGCTCCTCCTTCACCATTCAAACGAGTCTAACCCTCTTTGGTGATGGTTTTGGTAACCAGGCAACATCTGTTTAATGGACCCCCGTCAGCATCCCACTCAGCACCCTGTGCACACGAGAGCACGAGCAACATCTTGGGAATGACGGGAAGCCTGCAAATGAGGGTGTGTGCATTTTATTCATTCTTGCTCATGAACTACCACGACCAGATTCGGTCTTGGCCAGTGACAGGTCATGCCTGAGTAAGAATGCTCGGGAACCCTAAAGGCCTCCAGATCTCCTCTGCAAACAACTTGAATTTATTCAAAGGAGGTAGAGCTGTGATGACTGAGAGCCAACTATTTCCTGAGACTGGTTTGGGGAGCAGTGGGCACTGTAAAAGAAGTCCCCCTGGACTTATCTAGAACCTTCACTGAAGAGACATGATGGATGGTGCAAAGACCAAGAGACGGCTTCCTGGGGTCCCCCACCTGTGGGGTGTTCCCCAGCCCACAGAGCATGCTGGGCACTCCTGGCCTAAATGGAATGTACCTGGAGACCCTTCAGAAGTTCTTGCTATGTACAGGAAGGGCTGGTGATGTCTGCATCTGAGAATCTGGAAAAAAATTATCTTAAAAATATTTTAGACAGTGGCTCCCTAGGAGGCAAATGTATCTATGGAAAGTATGGAATTATGTGTGCTGTCCGTGGTGTCCAGACACGAGGCCCTGTGGTGGGGTCCTCGGTGACAGGGATGCCACCATATTCTGCAGCTCCCGTTTGATTGTGACTTTGAAAAATCAGTGTCGTGTTACATGGTTTGAACTTAACTCACAGTTGATGATGTTACAATTAGATGAGAAAATAAATGCAAATTGGCTAGCTCAGTGTCTGCGCATTGCACTTGTTTTTATTATTAGCATTTTTAGTATGGTAATTAATACCACCTTTTCTATTTTTATTGCACTTACAAAGAATGAAAAAAAATTTTAAGTAACCAAACTTAAAGATGACACTGTGGAAATTATCTTTGTCTTTTACCGAGTTTATCTGCGATACGAAACAGACCTAATGCCAAGCTTTCACCCTCCTGTTAGTCTCGGTCTGACTCATTGCAGATGCTAGTTTATCAACATCCGTGCCGTATGTGAGCTGCCTGCCTGTCTGCCTCTTTAAACTGTACAGCCTCCTCCAAAATGGATATTTTCTATGAAAATTACTTTAGATGCGGTTTATGTGCTTCTATCCTATTAACACATAAACGTCTCTAGAGAAATGAAGTGGGGCCTAGAGGGCTGGCTCTGCCTGCAGCCCCTGGAGAATGGACAGGTGCCTGGGCCGCCTGGACTCTGGTTTCCTCGTCTCTAAAAGGACAGACCTAGTGATCCCTAGAGCCGAATTCCAATATTCTAATATTCCATGATTTTAATGTCAAATTCTAATATTCTGATATTGTAAGATTTTAAGGCACATTTTCAAAGACCAACCACTAAGAAATACAGACGTATGGGGTTATTAGGAGCAGTCAAAGAGGAAAGGGCGTTTTTGTAGGAATGCGTCCGTGCTTCCTGACCCCAGCTGATCCCGGAAGGTACGTGAGGCAGCTCTGCACCATGTCCGGGGCGAGGCCCGGGGGAACACGGACCCAGCCACCCTGGCTGCTCAGCCCCGAGCCTAGAGACGCGGTCTCAGAAACCCAGGGAGTCCAAAACCCACAGCGGCCTACCAGCTGCACACATCTTTGACTCTAGGTTTCACTTCCATTTTAGTCCTTTTTTTCCTTAAAATACATAATTTAGCTTTGTGCCCCCAGTAACCTCTCTTTTCTGCTGACATTGCCAATGCAACTTCACCCAACAGTTAAACACTTAATAACCAGATTACTTTTCTGCCTTCATGTCCACTTTTGCTCAAATTACTTAGAATAGGAAGCCAAATGTACATTATATAATAATTATTTTCCTGAATTTCCAAGATAGACACTGTTGAAAGGACTTGGCAGATGGGGTGCGCTGGCTGAGCGAGGCCGGCAACTGGCGATTGATAACGGTTCTAATTAACGTGGTGACCAGCCAGGGGCCGTGCTGGTCCAGAGGAGTATTTTAGATGATCTGTATGTTATTTTCTTCTTTCCTCTGGATTTTTTTATTTCTAAATGGCATAGTGGGATCATGGGTGAAACCAAGTGTCGCTCAGTGAAGATCCTGGATTGTGAATAATAGGCTTGGACCCAGGCTGGCCCACGACCCCATCCCTGACCCTCGGCCTCCTCATCAGCAAGGCGAGGAGGGCTGCCTCTTGCTCCCCGAGAGGTTGTTCCGGGGCCCTCACTGTCCAAGCAGGACCTGACTGGGGTCTCGGGCCGTGTAATGCCCAGTCTGCACTCAGCTGCAAACGTGCTTTGAAATTAGGCTTTGGGTTTATTTTATGGCAAAAGTCAAGCATAGGGTTCTGTAGCAGTCAGCCATAAAACAGAACTGACTTCCAATCTCTGAGATCAAAATGAACATAACCATTTAAAGCATCAAGTCTTTGTGTGCGTGATGCTCTCCGTCTGTTTCCTCCTGCTAGATGTACAGTCCGGAAAACAGATGTGACTCCTGCAATCCAGCCCTGATTGCACGTCCAATGCAGTCTGGTCCACACGTGGCGTCTGGAATCCCATCTGCTCACGTCTGAAATGGTCTGTCCATTCTGTGACATCGAGACCAGGGATCGCAATTATTCCTTGATCCCTCTCACGGGCAAGATAATAATTGGAAGTTGACAAAATTCAGAGGCAGGTTGGAGGGTATTGATTTCTGAGTGTCCTGCTTCTTAGCATCTAGAACATAATTGTCATGTATACTAAAACATAAAATTTACTATCTTCATAAAGTTTTACTAAATCAGCTATAGAGGAAGAAACTGTTGGCAGCTTTTTCATTACTGGCTATAGTAAAGCCAAAGTACCTGATTATTTCTGTATTTAGGGCTTGTACCATGTCTTGTGGTTCAGTGATAAATATAAAGCCATTTAGAAATTCTGAGTTTCCCTGAAAACCTTTGTTATTCTTAGGAAGATCATTTCAAATTTACTTTGTAATGCATTTGAGGCATCAAGTACTTTTAATTTCACAAAATCATGTTTCCTCAGCTCCTTTAATATTATAAAAAATGTTTATTTCATGAGAATTGAGCAGAAGACAATATTTTTAAACAGTTCATAGTGATTGCCCTGACATAAGATGCAAGCTACCTTAATAAGTAGAAGAGACAAAACCACACATCTCCTTGCTTGATGGATTCCAGGCAAGAAGCAGCAAAGAAAAATACAAAATGTGGTTTGGAGAGATGTACAAACTTAATTATCTTTTTCCTTTTAAGACTTCTGAACTTGGAATTTGAAATGCACACAAATATTGTGGGATAATGTCTTCTATTGGAAAAACAATGGATTTGGAATAAAACACCTGCAGTAGCATCAAGACCTGAAACATACAAAGGATGTAGCCATGGACTAACTATGGAATTTCTAGAAGCCTCAGAGGATGTGAAGATGAAATAAAATATGATGAGGTCAAATCCATGCCAGGCAGAGGGTAACTGGTTAGTGAATGTTTGAGGAGCAATTAAGTAAATTATTACAGAAATATAAACTACTGCTACCACTTTTTCAGGAATGTCTCACAGACTGAGAATTTCAGGTTTTTAGGAAGCCAGTGGAAGTCAACCCATAACCTCCCCTATGTCACACACACACATACCCCAAGGAGCACATCCTTCAAGAACATCCCATTTTATCCTCAGGCTGCCAGGGCTTCATCTTGCATTATTTTCTTCTTTTTTTTTTTTTTCTGACTTTTCAACATGTTTTGCCCTGGACGTGGACCCACAGGCACAGAACTTTCCAGATAGTAGATCCGCTTTCCCTCAGCCTGGCACTGGGGGAAAGAAGAACCAGATACATGTAAGGCTAAAGCAACATCCTAAAGTGAAGCAATTAAACTCTGCTTCATTCATAAACCCACGCTGGGAACAGGGAGGTGAAGGGGCCTTTTGTATGCCTTCTTCTCCTTTGCTCCTTTCCGGATTCTTTGCTCACGTTTTACAGGAATTGTTCTGTCTCGTCATTGCACCTGGGAAGGGCCCAGTTTCTGTTTGTTGGATGAGCACCTCTGCCTGGCGTCAGCCTCTGCTCATAGCACCTGTAAGTGGTGAAAAACATCTACATAAAAGTGATGAAAAATGAATGCAAAAATACGAAAAGTAACCCATAATTTTGTTAATTGTATTAAAAATTGTGTAGTCTTATTTTTGAATGTTTTCTTTTATGGCTTTCATCAATAGACTAGTTGACACACAAATAGAATATGCAATTTAAGATGTTTCGTGTGGAAACATTGTGCCAATTATTTTCTCTCCCCTACGTATTCTCCCTTACCTGTGCACTTGTAAATGTTCTACAGAACGGTTGGTGGGAGTTAAAGATGCCGGAGAGGAGGACGAAATGTGTCTGACTTGCGAGTGTGCGAGTGCGGGCTGAGCAGGGCGAACAGGGCCCAATAGGATCCGGCAAATGTACGGTTTCAGGACGCGCCATCAAGTGAAATTTTGTTAGAAATTGCTAAACTGAACAGTATTATACAAAAGTTCACACTTCCAATAGAGGAGTGGGGTGGCCCAGTAGTGCTCCCACAGTGACCAGGAAAATGAAATTTCCCTGAATTGACCACCCCATCCACCTTTATGGGGCTTATCCTATGAAGAGAGAGACATCTCAGGCAATACTTTCATTAAGAAAATGGTCTAATTTCAAATGGAGGAGCTGTGATAATGCGATAGCATTGGAAATGTTCTCCTCTGCCAACCATTATTAATTATTATCAATTTTTATTAATGTGATAAAAACTTACAGTTTTCTTATCCTACTATGTTTTTGGAGAAGATATAGCTCTTATAGACCCTCTAGAACTTAAGTCTCAGAAAAATGGGTGACATTTCTCAATTTATTCAACAGCCACCTTGCCCTCTTAGCATTCCTCAGGAGAATCATTAGCCGGTATCGAAATAATAAAAATCTTCATGGTCTTCTCATCTTGGAATATGAAACACAGAAAGGCAAAGCCATGCCACACCAGTGTCTGGATTCCACACGCATTCTCACGAGCTTGTGACTTTCCATTCAGGGGCTATATTTTAATCAGGGATTATTCTCCCTTACCATGTTATTTTAATTTGAACTATGTGCGAGACTTTCTCAACAGTTAAACTGCTCTGGAAAGTGAATGTCTGTCTTTGGGGTACATTGTGGGATTCCACAAAAAGAATGTCATGTAGTTCCAGAATTTGAGAACAATTTTAAAATAAACTTTCCCAAATAACCCCCTGAATCTAACAACAGCTCCTCAAGGGTTGTCAAGTGATGCATGACACAGTCTGATGGAGGCACAGATATGTCCTATCGATACAGACCATGGTGATGGCGCACTCACCAGGTCTGCTTTGTGTCCTCAGAAGACCCATAAGAACCCATAAAATTCTGAGTCTTTCGTCTGACAGAGTTTGGAGAAGGATTCCGACACTGGGACTGAACTCCTCATTGCAAACGTACAGAGTCCACGGCTTCCCCATGGATGGTGCTTTTCTACTGAACAGAGATGAATTTGAGGTGCCAAAGGAAAAAAAAAAAAAAAGAGAGAGAGAGAGAAGAAAAGAAAAGGAAAGGAAAAAAAGACATAGAAGAAAAGGCAAGGAAAGGAAGGAAAGGAAGGAAAGGAAAGGAAAGGAAAGGAAAGGAAAGGAAAGGAGAAAAGAAAAGAAAGGAAAAGAAAAGAAAAGGAAAGAAAAAGGAAAAGAGAAAAGAAAAGAAAAGAAACAGAACAATGGTATAATCATGGAGTAATCTATTTCATAATAAGTAAAAAAATAGCTAATTGGTACTAAATGGAACTTCTTTTTGTAGTTTCCAAAACCTCATGTGGCAGTGAGAGGAAATTAATAATAATAGAAAAATGAAGAAGAAGCAGAAGCAGGAGGAGAAGGGGCAGGAGAGGGGAGGAAGGGAAGGAGGAGGTAAATGAGGAGCAGGAGGGGAAAAAAACCCACTTGCGAGTGTGCGAGTGCAGGCTGAGCAGGGCAAACAGGACCCAATAGGATCCAGCAAATGTACAGTTTCAGGATGCGCTATCAAATGAAATCTTGTTAGAAATTGCTAAACTGAATAGTATTATACGAAAGTTCTCAATTCCAATAGAAGTGAGAACATTCACTGACCAGCTACCCTGTGCCTGGCATGTATTTGACCTCATTGTATTTTATTTCATCTTCACATCCTCTGAGGCTTTCTATTACAGAAATATAAACTACTGCTACCCCTTTTTCAGAAATGTCTCACAGATTGAGACCTTCAGGTTTTCAGGAAGCCAGTGGAAGTCAACCCATACCCTCCCCTTCTTAGCATCTAGAACATAATTGTCATGTATACCAAAACATAAAATTTACCATCTTCATAAAGTTTTACTAAATCATCTATAGAGAAAGAAACTATTGGCAGCTTTTTCATTAAAGGAGCTGTGGGAACATGATTCTGCTCCCTAAATGCCACACTTTGTGCTAAGGATGCAGTTATGTCAGCTCATTTTATCCTCGTCACGACCCTCTGAACTGGGTCCCCATTCTGCAGATTAGGAAATGGATACCTGGAGAGGCCAAGAAACTTTTCTAAGGAAAGTGGCAAAGCCAACATTTTAACCCAAAATGTGTGACACAGAGCCCTCAGTCTACCACAATCTTGATGTGGCTCTGAATTTGAGCCTTTTCGATTTGATAATTTGTTACATTAATGTTAGTCTTGGTTCTCTGAGATATTGAAGTGAGTGAGCATATGTGTACAAATGGCAGGGAAACACTTATGCTCAATCCTTAACAGGATCCAAAGTGGTGTTACCATGTGAATCTAAATATTCGGATCAGTAGCGAATGGTTTCCCAAATAAAGGGTCTGTGGATTGCCCACATGGGGAGGGTTTCTTTCAAAAGGCCAATCACAACTCCCACTGTGGATATTGTATACCATCCCATCAGACTATCAGTTACTAATGTAAATCCTCTTTCTCTCCCCCTCTCCTCTCACCTCACACAAATCTCATTTTTAAAATATATCCAATAAATTTAAGAAGTACAAAGGCATTGTCTTCCGCCTTCCTACTTTCTGAGAAAGAAGTACCAGGATGAAAACCACCAAACTCAAAAAAAAAAGAAGCTTCCCTGGAGATGAGAAATTTAGTTTGAAGAATTGCAAACATGCTTAGAAACTGTGTTGCAGTTTGCTAAAGCTAGCTGGATGCAATGTATCAGAAATGGATTGGCTTTTTCAATGGGGATTTATTAAGTAACAAACTTACAGTTCTAAGGCCATGAAAATGTCCAAATTAAGGCATCCAGAGGAAGATACCTTCTCTGAGGACAAGTTTCTGGCATCTGGGGTTCCTCTGTCACATGGGAAGGCACAAGGAGACATCTGCTGGTCCTTCTCTCCTGGGTTCTGGTTTTAAAGGCCCTCTCAGTTTCTTTGGGTTCTTCTTGCTCCTTCCAGGGCATTTTCTTTCTAAGCTCGCTCTCTCTGTGACCTGTCTTAGAGGGCTCCAGTAAAGGATTAAGACCCACTTTGAATGGGCTGAGTCACATCTCCATGGAAACAACCTAATCAAAAGGTCTTTCCCACAACAGGTCTGCACTTCACGAATGGATTAAATGAATATGGCATTTTCTAGGGTAAGTAACAGTTTCAAACCAGCACACATAGGAAAGGATGTTTTATGTGACTATTGACCTTGGTATGAGGTGGGGCAATGTCGGTAGGAGAGGGTCTACCTCTTTGGACTCAGTGACTGACACCACGGTCTGTGCCTATTGGGTGCTGATGGCATCTTGTTCAGGTGAAGCCGGTGGAGATCCAGGAGCACCCATGGCTGTTTCTGAGAAACTTAAAAGCCATAAGCAACTTCTCATTGTGCAGTAGAAACACAGGGCTGCTGGGAAAGTCAGCTCAGTTGTCCATTGGGCACTCATGGTCCCTATGGGCCACAGCCATGACAAGAGTCAAGA
Source organism: Choloepus didactylus (assembly GCF_015220235.1). Lineage (NCBI taxonomy): Eukaryota > Metazoa > Chordata > Mammalia > Pilosa > Megalonychidae > Choloepus > Choloepus didactylus. The sequence continues at coordinate 2,614,697 of NC_051322.1, read as the reverse complement.
CTCTTTGTTCTAGAAGCTTTCTCACTCAAGTCAAAGGCTTTAAAGCAGTAGCACTAGGAATAAAAATAATACTAACTAACACTGACTGAGTTCTGGACACGTGTTAGGCAATGAGCTCGAAGCTATGTGGCTTATCTACTTTATCCTCTCAACTGACTTCTAAGGACAAGAGCACTATTAGCCTTGCTTTAAATACAAGGACGTAGAGGTTTAGGGGTGTCAAAAGAATTGCCCGTAAGAGGTAGGAATGAGGGAACCAGAGCTCACACCCCAAGCCAACCCTAATCAAAGCTGCCACTAACACCACAGCCCACCCTCCTTCTCCAAATGGTTACCTTTCCTATACAAAAGTCAAACTGGGTGGATTTAACATGGCTCCAGAACCTCTGCTAAAAATCATAGGAATGGAATAAATGGAAACTGCCTGATGGGGGCTGTGTATGGAGACCAGCGTTCACCTGCAGGATCCTGGGAGGATGCAGAGTGACAGAGCAGCTGAGGGGTGGAGCTGAGGGGGAGCCTTGAAGCACTGTGGGCTCCTCACTGTAGCACAGTACTGTGAGGGGACTGAAGGTTTATTCCTTGGAGATATTGAACTTGGACTTGGAGATGACAAGCATGCAGAAGGGGTAAGGAGAAGAAAAGAGAGGATAAAGCAAACCTTTGTGTAAGGACCCTCCTCCTAGCTATTCGAGACAAACCCATGCTGTAATGTCCTCTACACACATGCATGCAGGCAGGTGCACACACATGCACACATCTGCACACACACACATGCACACATACACATGCATGAGTGCACACAGACATGCCAAAGCAATATGTTGGGAAATTCTTCTTTGGAGAAACTTAACAGCCACCCCCCAAAAAAAGATATAAATGATGGCTATCTCAAAATGCAAAAGCCAGCTTCCATTTAATCTTCCCATGGTGAATTCCGTCAGTGAATTGGCTTCTGCAAGAACACAGAGCTTACAGTCATAACAGACAAGGATCATCAGACATGTGGAAAACTTGCAATGTAGGGATAGAAACCAAAAAAACAAACAAGCAAAATATCAAAGGATGCAGATATAAGACACGGATCAAAATATAACATTAAGAAAAAAAATATAACAAATAAGCTCAGAAAATTAAAGATACTGTATTCATAAAACAAGAACAGGGAGCTATAAAAAAGGATAAAGTCTTATCATAATTTTTCTTGCATTTAGAAACATAACAACCAAAATATTAAAAAAAATAAACAAACAAAGAAAACCTAACGGAAGGCTTGGAATCTAATCTAAATAACGTTACCAAGACAGCAGAACTGGGAACAGGGAAGAGAAGTCTCCAGGCGTGAGAGTTGTCTGGGGGTGGGCCTGGGGCAGGTGGGGGATTGTACTAGTGGGTGAGTGAATTAAAGAGGGGAATAGTGTTGAGAGGCATTTTGCAGATCTACTGAAAGGTTACGGAAAAATCAGTGATAAGAATTAAGTGAAAGGAAGCAGGGCAATCACTTCAACAAGAGGAAATATCAGTCACGCGATAAAAACCACACATAATCATGCTCTCCACCTCAGCTGATCAGATCAGTGGATTCCAATGTTATCATCAAAATTAGTGTATCCAGTTATTTGGATTAGTAGACAGTGCGTTAGGGCGTGATTGGGGGCTGTGGGGGAGGGGGAACGGGCAGGTGGGGACAGGTGGGGACAGGTGGTGCCAGAGCCTCATCTCCAGCCGCCCAAGCAGGAAGTTCAGTCCGCGATGACCATGGACTGTGAATGCAGACTTCACATTATAAGGAATCAGTGGAAATACAGATGCTAATTTTTGAAGAAACTGATAAAAAAACAAGAATTGAAAATGGATACTTCTGGGAAATAGGACTTAGGGCTGTGCAAAATAAGATGCAACTCATTTGTTTGTATCAGCTTCATGGTTCTGT